>NW_027180198.1:37500-40000 GCF_036669925.1 Montipora capricornis | reverse complement strand
GAGCTAAAAGATTTGTACCCAATCCGGGCGCAAAAACCTGGTTGGTTTTCACTCACATGCTCAACAGCCATAACATCCTTGAGCAAACGAAGATTGGGTGTTTTCGTGGGGATGACGTTTAATTCTGGGGGAATTTCGGAAACCAACATAAAAGCTGCTTCCTTTTCTTATTCTGTCCGTGACGATATAACAGAACCGAGAACTTAACTCTTACATACATGTACATGATAACACGAATTCCATGTTGATATCAAAGCTATGAGAGCGTGGTTTAATGTGATTGGTTACTAAAGTGAACAACTGTGTATCGTGGTCAGCAGTTTTATCGTTAAAAAAAAAAAAAAAAACAACACGAAGACAGACGGGAAAGATTAACAATAAAGAAGTTAAAGCTCAGGGAACTGAATGACAAAAGAATCTCTCTTCTTGGTTTGCACTTACGTGATCAGCCGGCCACGTTGATGTCCAAAACAAAAGCAAAATATCACTTGCGTTTTGTGTAATAATAGCGCCAAATTCTCAGAAGACTTTTACCCTATTTTTCAGTACACCAACATGGCCACCAATGACGTCATGTACAAGCCAAGGATAAGCAAAGTTTCAACAATTTCCGGTTTGCATGTTTCTATACAAAAATAAGATCTCCACATTTGGGCCACCTATCATTTGTGTGAATGTTTACAGAATTCAGCCTGTGAAGAAAAAAAAAGTATTCATACAAATGAAAATAAAGTAGTTTCTGTATTATCAACTTTTGAGACAATTTTTGAGCAGAATATATCGAAACTATCAGAAAGGCAGCAGCTTCTATCAAGTCTGCTAAGAGTTGACGAAAATTGTGCTGGGATTGAAGAAAGGGTGCCACCTGTCCAAGCCTTGAAATTGGCATTCATATTGCAAAGTTAAAAGAGAGATAATTATGTCTTCTACTACGAATTACTCAGTAACAAGATGAATTTAATTGTCTTTCCATTTGGACCACATATCGAGACTTAATATATATTCCATTTGAACGTTAACAATGCTTCGTCTGTAATGTCTGTTCTTTTACACGAGAATGGTGAATAAATTCAGAGACGAAAAATATATATATTTTGAATAAGCGATTACTGTAATAGGTGGTTTGCAGCCAAACTCTAGAGATACAGATAACAATGCTACAATGTACAATTGCTGATGGACGAACAAAAGGAGCTAATGAGAGGTCTTTTGTTTTCGTCCACCAGCATGGCGGCGATGACGTAACGTGAAAACTACCTATTACGTCTGAATGGTCGGGTGAAAACGCATCCGACTCCATCGTTCATACTTAAGACTCGACAGTTGAGGCTGAGATATTTGGTTAAATGAGAATAAAGCATAGTTACCCAGCCAGGTATGATATAAAGGAGTAACGAAACTGATGCAAGCTAATGTACTAATAAAGATCTTCCTAAAGAGAAGAGAAGTTAATTCCGAACAGTGACATTGCAGGACGTTTAAAATATGAGATCAGAATATTACAGCTGACATTAATTAGGGAAATTGTGCTATAAATTAAGCATCTATTATATACGGAAGTGACCAATAATAAAATGTACAGCAAACGACTACTTTGCATAACGCGAGTAGTATTCAAGAAAGCACCAAAACTAAGGAGGCGTTCAAGGAAATAAAAGCATGAGGTATTGTTTTATACTTTCTTGCTTAATAAAACTTCCAATGTTGTACTTTACAGGGCTCCAGTTGACAATTGATAGCCGTTGGAAATTCAACGAAAGTTATTTGTTTTCATTTATTTATTTTATAATGAAAGGGTTAGCAAACGAGCACTAATAAGTCCATTTTAAAGAAGCACCAAATCATCTCTGGCTAAAACTGAAAACTTCCAATTTACAACTTTGGAAACCCCAAATGCTTAGGAAGAATGATAATTTACATTGGACTAAAAGTCATCAAACAATGATAAACAATAGTCTGGTTTACCAAAATTAAAGCCTTTTGCCATTGCTTTGAGCAACTCACGAAAAGTGTGAAATTATTGGTTTTGTTTAAGACAGATTTTTTGTTTCTTTCAATTCTCGGAGCTTAAACTGGGACCGATGGATTTCAGGATTTAAAGATGTTTATCCAAACGATTTAGGTCCTTGGTTCTCTGATACCGTCTGGAATACCAAATTGCTGTTCCTAAAAAAAAAAAAAAAAGAAAGAAACAAAAAACCTGTTAGTAAAAAAAAAAAAAGGAAAGAAACAAAAAAACCTGTAAAAACTTAGAAGCAGCTTTGATGCTTTTATTTCCGAAATGCCCCGAGAATTAACGTCATCCCGGCTTATGAAAACACTTTCTCTTGGTTTGGTTACACTGAGGATATTGTGGATTTTGATCATGTGAGTGAAACCAACGAGGTTTTGTGCCCGGCGGGTTGAATAAAAATTTCGAGCTCTTGCTTCGTGCTTTGTAATGTCTTTTTAATAACCTTTCAAATTTAGAAGATAAATTTTAAGAGCAGTCTTATTTGCC
>NW_027180198.1:22500-25000 GCF_036669925.1 Montipora capricornis | reverse complement strand
TTGGTTACCTATATTTCGACCGCGCGCCATTTCAACAGTAAAGCCTGCTTGCTGGCTACAAGAAAACACGCTTTTGAGTAAAACCCATTCGTTTTCTCTTTAAGTTCAATAGTGTGCGAAAAAAAAAAAAACAACAACAACAACAACAAACAACCAAAAAAAGAAACAAAATAAAACAAAACCAAAAAAAAAAAAACTAACTGCAAATTGCTCTGACGGACGTTTTCTTACGTGTGATGCATGTCTTGCAGTTGCACAAAGCAAACTTTTATTCCACACACTAAGGAAGGACCAAATATGTTGTTTCCGCTTCATAATTCCTCTTCCTTTTTAGTCAAATCTGATGCCAGGTCAAAAATGTTTTTGGCTTTACGTTTTCACCAAAAAGGAACGCAAAAGCCAGAAGTTAGGAGTAAAAGGCAAGCCAGAGGACAAATAAAGAAAAAATTACATTGTTTTTACTAAAAACTCTAAATTTCGAATTCTCAGCCAGAGATTAATGACAAATGATCGTAAAAGCACTATTTTTTTGTTTTTGCAGTGTCTGACTTCTATGATTTAAAGGAAAGGTCATTGCCTGATTTCAAACCGAAGGGGACTAGGTACGAGCCTGTTAATCATAAGATTAACAACTATTGATCCACAAAGTCAGAAAGACACAGCGAAATTTACAAAAATCCTAATGGGCTAGTTTTCACTGAGATACAGTCATTTAAATACGTCAAAATTACAAAGCCGGGTGCAGCGTCTGGATGGCCATACATTTCGTTGTAAATTTTAACGTCTTTAAACGGCTGTATCTCGCTTAATATTGGATCTATTAGCACCAAACTTGGGGATTTTATAAAGCTTGGTGTGCACGTTCTGACGATGACGTTCTGTTGACGATCAATAGTTCTGACGACGATCAATAGTTGTTTATCATATACTTTGCCGACTAGTACCTTGTCCCCCTCGGCTTGAAATCAGGCAATGATATTTTGTCAAAATGAAGAAACTGATCACCTGCTAGGCAACCAAAAAGGTGCACGTAATCATCTATGGCAAGAGTCTTGTTTACATTGATTTACATTGAATGTACTACAGGGAAGAATGTTAATCGTTCTTCGCTTTCAGGGTTAAACAACCAAGAAACGTCCGTCTTTCGTTATTGGGGTAGTGCACTGTAACTGTAAGTGCACTACACACTATTTCACCGGATTGTAAGAGTGTATGGGTGTAACCGCCTAAGAGTGGAAGAGTGTCAGTCCGAGGTGACAATAGGCCCTCCAGTGCGTGCATAAATCAAGTAAATAAAGAGGTATGTTAGAAGAGCGCTTGAATTTCAACATATCAGCCCCCAAATGGGCAAGCCGCTTCTATCTTAAATGATGGAATTACGTGGTGATAAATAACCATGCAGAAACAATGCCGGTCAACGATTGTGATCTTCGTGTTGAATTTGCACATTTCTTGTCGAACGATGTAACAGTCGAAAGAAAATAACAAACAAACAAACAAGCTAAGAAAAAGGAAAATCCATTGTCTTGCCATCAATCCAAGTGTCTCAGATGTAACTTTTGTTTCGTGAGTTGTTAGTAACACGCAAGGAAACTTGATCACACGCGGCTGCTGAAATCGTTTTCAATTCCGATTTACTTGTGCAGCCAAAAGTACGATAGAAAATTGAACGTAGAAAAAAGCTCCCAAAATGTTTTTCGCAGATGGTAACTTTTTATATTCGTGGCACAAACTTTATGTTGTTTTCACGACGCACCTTTTGTTGCTGACAACATTTTTTTTTTCTCAATCGACACTACCTAAAAACTTCATTCTGCTCTTCCTAAAAACTGTGTATCAATATTTATTTACTTTTGCATTAATATTTGCTTTGCATAAAGCAGGCTAACAAAATCTGTACCATACTTATTTTCGCATTTTCCCACGTGTGCGGGGAAATTTTGATGAGCAATTCGCCTCAAGAGGCTGTGAGGATAAAATCAAACATGTTTGATATTTTTGGCCTTGCGAGGCAAATTCCTCATTATGTCAGATATGTCCAGAAATGCCCCAAATTAGATGCACGCGGATTTCAATAAGCAACACGAAGTGTCCCCTTGCTCTTCTCCCCAACTTCAACATCACTCGTGTCACGGAATATGGACAAAAAAATGTCACAAAGTGTCCCCCAAATGCTGTTCTTTAAGTAAAGATTAACTGCTGCATTTACCCTAAGCTAAAAATAATGCTAGCCTTTATCCTTACCTTGTTGTTGAAAATAGGTAGCAATTGCCTAGACTTAAAGGGACACTTCATGTCGGAAGTCAAAAATGGACGTGGATCTAATTAGGTGCATTTCTGGACATAAGTGCATTGTATGCGGCCATCGTGAAAATCGAGCTAAGCTCGGACAAACAAGCATGCAATAAAAATACATGGCATTTTCACGTGACTTCAGTGGCGTTGGAATTTCTTCCTCCGACAACATGATGAACACCTGAAGTCACGTCAGTATGCCATG
>NW_027180198.1:10000-15000 GCF_036669925.1 Montipora capricornis | reverse complement strand
CGTTCCGTGCAATAGGAGGGCAAACTGTGTCCGTTTTAGACGGGTTTGTGGCTTACGAATTTTTACGACGTCGTTAGTTGTCATTTCCCCTCATAAAGAGAAAAAAAGGCAGCTGGTGACTCGCGGCGACCCCGTCCCACAAATTGCTTTCTCTAAGTAGTTTATTTGTAGCTGGTTTCCTTGTTGAGTCTCAACCCGTTCCGAAACGGAGGACATCGCAAGGCAAATGAATGAGACACTTCTAGTTAATTATTTGTTTGTTGTTTGATCGAAATACATTGCTTAACTTTCTTCTTTGCTTTTGTACATCGACAATCACATGATGTCTCATCATGTAAAGTCTTCACGGTCCGGTATTAAGAGTGAATTGGATAAGAGTGTTGTTATGACATGGGTGGGCTGGCCAGCACTGTCACAAGGGAGTCTATCTTTAGAATACTCGTCGCCCGCAAAAATCGGTTGTCAAGTCCCTGAAAAAAACATGGCAGAGGCAGTCGCGCGTGACACAGCTTCTTCTGATTGGTTAAAATTGGCGGCCCTTTGTTTGTTTCGCGCGCAAAGTGTATCTTAAAACAAGTCCATTTGTGCCTGTGCTGGAGCAAGCTAAGACCACAAAGTGATAGATGAACACTCTTATCTAATTCACTTATTGTTTTAATAACAAGACTATTTAAGTAATTTATGCGTAATAAAACAAATCTGATTACTTTTTACTCGCCTCCTGTTGTTTTCTTTATGCTTTAAATTAGAGCAAAAAGGTATGTCGGTATTGTTTTTAAGATTATTTTGTAAAGCTGTCACGGTAAATCAGTTGCACCCAAACAATCTACCGATATCTCTCACCCTTTAACTGTAATGTAGCCGGATTCCTTGTTACTACTGAAACTGTTCCGAGGTCATTGCAAGGTAATCAAACCTTTTTAGGCCTACTGGGTATAGGTAGTTATTTGTTTGTTGTTTGATCGAACTATATAGACATATATTCTTTAATTAGTTGTACATCGTAAAAGTAAGTAAGTAAATCGCATACGGCACAGTAGGTTTTTCCTAACTAGAGTACGTTTCTGTGAGTTTCCTTATCGGATTTCAAATGGGAAGTTTGGCGTGAGGCAAAAGACGGTAGTAGTGCAGCAGCTCTCGTAAGCTGCTATTGTTTAGTATTGTAAGCAGCTTCTATTGTTTTTAAGTCTAAGTCATTGTTTCAGTTGTTTAGCCTTTTGTTTTTGGCTTGGGTAGCGAAGCAATCACGTTATACGTTACGATAGCTGCTACATGACTCAAAGACGGACACAGAACCCAAACTGTTACAATTTACCAATATTGCTTATCCCGCCTTAAATTATTTGTAGCTGGATTCATTATTCCTGCTCAAAAGGTAAACGAGGAACATTGCAAGCTAGGTAATTAGCCGCATTAACTTGTTCTGTGTAGTTGATTGTTTGTTGTTTGATCGAGCTACACTGCCCTGCATTCTTTCCTTGCACATCGAGAAAGAAAGCAAATGAATAGATCAGAGTTTGTTATCCTTTTAGATTCAAGCTGGAGGGAGTTACGACGCCACAGACGATTAAAATTACGAATGCTTCAATGAGTCCATCCATGAAAATTCCGTAATATGTCCTCGCTTTGAAGCCTGACTTAAGGGGGCTGTGTCATGGCAGTGCAGTTGATTTTGTGTACTTTTACCACGTTAGTCGCCGATACCCGCTATGCAACTTAACGTTAACCCAGAAATTACTTTTATAAATTGATTAATAAACAACACAACGTACTGAAAACTTTGTGACAAAAAAATGTCTGTCGAGCATATATAACTTAAATTACAAATAACAAAGATAAACTGTAAAACACTGTTTGGGAGAATAGTTTTCAAGAACCCAAATTCCAATCCTTTTTCTTAGCTTTTTCAATTTTGCTAAGTCTTTCTTCCGTAAGTTCTCCTTAATATTACAAAGTCAAAAAGAAAAGAATTTGACTGATTTAAATACGTAACTTAAGTGATGGACATAACATGATACGCCTTATTTATTGTGTTATTTTGGATTAGTATTCGAGGTCTCTCGGTATCAAAAAGTTATTTGCGTAATGAGGTATTATTGTTTGACGAAACATAAATTTAAAGACGACTTCAAAAATTTAATCTTTCTTAGTTTCCATTACCTTTGCAAGAAGCGTTGGGATTTAATATTGTACAAAAAAAAAAACTGGGGAGTATGTCAGTGAAGAATGGCTATCAAATTCTAATTTATCTTTCCTGTGAAAATTTTCTGGTGTGAACTAAAAGATATAAAGTTATATAAGTTAAAGGGACGAAAGTATAAAGTACTAACCTAAATATAACAATACATATATTAGAACTAGCAGTTCTCATTGAGAAGTGAGTGCTGCCGTTAAAGGTGTTTTTGAATGCAAATACGACAATGAGAATTTTAGCAAAAATATAACTTATTTTATTTGCAAAATGACATGGTTACATGTATGTTCTTTGATTATAACATTAACAAGTAACTATTGGTGTGGCTAAGGGTTTTGTTGGGATTATGCTTGTAGTAATTGCTAAAAGTGGGAAAGAAATATATTGGTTAACGAAAACGGAAGGTGTAACGAATAACACTGTGTAATGCAACATGTAATAATAAGGGCTTTTTAACTGATTTTTAGAACGCTTAGTGACACTTTCTTTTGTCTATCTAGCGCGACGTGAAAATGATAAACTAAATACTTGGTGTAACAACAGTCACTGTGGTGTAACAACAGTTACTACATGTATAACGGTGTTACGAGTTCGAATGTTTAGAGGAAAGGTAGCTTGCAAACTAAACTGAACGCAGGGTTGTCGGAACAACAACAAGAAGATTTATTCCAAAAATGAACGTAGTTTCCACGAAGTAAAACTCTTAACAACACGTACTCAATAAACTTACACGGCCTCCGCCAACTTGAATAAACACAGCTTCTGTCACACTTGAATAAACACGGCCAACGCCAACTCTCTTCGCTTGTGAAAAACTAGTTAGAAAAACACTCCGCTTGGACTCGTCTACTTATATACTCTGACAATAAACTTCTAGAACTTTCTAAATTAGTAATGAATCTAATTATAGAAAGATTACAAAACACACCGATTTAGAAACGCTTACGGACGAACCTAAAAATAAACAAACTACGAACTCTCGCGAAGCTTCTAGACAGTAACGCTTGTCACGCAATACTATTTTCGTAACAAACGGCAATAACGGGTTCATCAACTGATCGTTAGAGCAAAACCTGCTTCAGAGAGCAAAATGGCCCATCGCCACAAAATGAGCGATCAATGCGCCCTTGATAAAATTTGTTGTAGTTTAAACGGTATTCAGAATTGTTCTGCGAGGTTGCCACCTCCGGCAACTCCTCTATTGAAAGAGTATTGGCATCGGGTACCATTTTATTGGTTAGAGCATGTAAATACATGCAATCTCCATGACATAAGATTTTCATCGATATTTGTTTGTGTCCATGAATCGACCAAATTCGATCGATTGAAAAGCAAAGCTGCAAGTGACATAAATGCACACTGTCGGCCTCTAGAATGCTCACTGAAAGCTTCATTACCTTGATGAATGCTTCCTCGAATAGCAGCTATCATAATAGATCAGCAAAAAGTACCAAATTAAACTCACCTGTAATCAGCGACTCCTTGACGCTGATCAACTGTATTTATAACAATGCTTCCTCGAATAGAAGTAATCATAAAAGATCAGCAAAAAGTGCCAAAACTCACCTGTAAACAGCGAAACCTTGACTCTGATCAACTGCATTTAAAACTTGCTGCGAGCACATGCGATTTTCCGCTGAGCGAGCACGATTTTCTGCTGAGCAAGCACATGTCAATTTTTCTTATAAGACAGGTGCTGATTGGCTAGACTGCGCCATATAACAGGATTTCTGATTGGCTGTTTCTTAATGCGAACGATGGGTCGAACCGTCGAACCGAGCAAGGGTGACTTTTGACTGCGCAGGCGCGTAATTTTTTTTTTGTTTTCTCAGTTTTCGACAATCACGCGGTTTTGTGCGCTGTCAAATCCATTACCAGAAATTGGCGACATTTTGCGCCCGCGAAGTATTTGGCACGCGGTTTCAAATTATCAAGATGGCGGCATAAAGAAAGCAGTACATAGAAAAAAACAAGGACTGAAATAACACACTATCAAAGGATCTGAATCAATTTAATTTCTTTTTTGAGGTTGTCAATACAAGGGAGAATGAAAAAGGGGAAACTAGAGTCTGGGCTCCTGTTCGAATGACGATTTTAGAGAGAAGAAACAACTTCGTTTCATGCGTGTGACTTGGCAGAGTAAAAATAATTTTCAAAAATCAGGGCCCACAGTACACTTAGCCAGCGATATTCTGTATAATAATAATCATATATGAAGTACCCACCTGTAAAGATGGCGATCAAAACAAACTGGAGACAGAAACCCTACTTTTCACAAGGAATAATAAGCGCAGTGGTGCGTTTTGTACCGCTTTTATCGCAGAAATGGATGTATTTTTACCTCTTTTATCGCAATTTGGGCGGCAATTTGGGGAATGGATAAAGGCTAATTTTTATCACGTTTTAAAGTTTGAACATCGATCGACGATTAGAGAGGTCGGCACCAAGGATTCACATCAACGAAATGCTCTAAAATGTGGAGGGAAGGTAGGCACCTCTGAGCTTTTTTGAAAGAATTAGAGAGCTCAAGGAACTGTAACAGCCGTTCGTAAAATGTGTTGTTGGCGGCACGTTGGCGAACTTTCGAGAGACCAAAACTACCGTAAATAATGATATGGTACGTACACTTTACACTTAGAGGTCGGCAAATGTCGTGTATGCCACTTTAGATCTGAAATTTCCACTTCTTCAATTTTCTCCATACATTTCTCTATAACGATCGGCAGCCATTCTTAGAGAGTGGAAGGTCTGGGTCGTGTCTGGGCGTCCTCCATTTTGTCTTAAATTTCTGGTTATGCGGACAACC
>NW_027180198.1:0-7500 GCF_036669925.1 Montipora capricornis | reverse complement strand
TACATAAAATGCTCCTTTTGTCTGTAAACTATTGATGTTATAATGCTAAGTATGACTGAAGTAAAATAACAATGATGAATCATGGGAAATCAATATCCGACTTTATTTGCTAGCATTCTTTATTGAACTGAATGAAAAACAGCCACACACTACGATTCTCACTTGAGTAAGATGCAAGTGAAGTTTGGTAAGGCTTATCACCCTGGCTTGTTATGCAAAATTGGCACTAACTCCTGGGTCAAAGCATAGTTAATAGAAGGGAATGGTTAGGAAGCTCGGCAAACATCAAAGGAGCAAACAAAGATGCCAAGATTTAGGTTGGAAAGTCCACGACCGTGCACAATCTTTTGTTTTGCGCTCATACACTATGCATGAATTACGTAACCAACACGTTTCTATTGGTTAGTTCCTCAGTACGGAGTAAACAACTATTGTGTTTGTGCACGGTCAAGGCCAGAAAAGAGAACAAAAACCTACAACAAAGAACGTTGTCGGGTTTCATTACCATTCGCCTCTATTAACTATGATCAAAGGGATGGGAAGAATACAATAAAAATCTAACAAACCTGAACAAATGATGCACTGACTATTGTTTTTCACAGACTTGATGTGGATCAAGTTGCCTTTGACAACATTGTTGTTTTAACATTGAAACTCTGTGACAACTTTGCTCACATCTTATTCAACTGACAATCATAGTAGCTTTTGGAGTTATTTGGTCACATGCATGGTTATCCATTAATTAAAAGACAAGCTGCATACAGTAAACCAATTTCTCAAAATTACCTATAATATGACTTAATAATCATAGAAACAATAGAGATAAAATATAGATACTCATACAGTTTTTATCAAGTACTCATTAATATCGAAGATATGGCTGGGAATATTTAAAATATTTTCACAAACAGCCATTTTTATTGAGAAAATGTTTCTTAAAAATAAGACAAAAACCTTAAATTGTAGCCTAGAAAAACAGCGAAAGAGAAACATTACAAGTACAAGTACATGTACTACAACAATAACGTTTGATTTTACCTAACACATTTGTATTTATTTCATTTTATCTATCTTTTTATTACTAATTTTTTTCTTCACTCAGTATTTGGTGCTATTGTCGGCTGAGGCTGCTTTTTGAGAACTTTTTCTGAATATTTTGCAGTTACGCATCCTGAAAGAAAAACAAAGCCATAAGGGCAAATTACTCATATTGATTATCATGAATTCCACATGCACTCGCAAGTCATGCCGTGGAAGTGGAAATAAATGTGCGTCACCTAACCTTTACTTGAAAATTGCTATGAACCTCAGACACGTAGCACTTACAGAGAATCGAAGGGATCCTTTGCCAATCATATAATTTGCAACAACCACTCTTTTGATGTAAACCTTATTACTAGTAAGTAATCTCGTTAAAGGTTCACCTATTTTTTACAGGATTAGAGCAAGTAAGCCGAATTATAATCCTTGCCTGTACATGTCAAATTATTTTGGGACTTGAAGTTTGAAAAGTTCGAATTTCGGCTAACTCAATGTTGTACGCAATTAAAATCTTTTCGAAATAAAACGTTTTGTTCCAGTATTACCATATCATTTTAAATGTGAATGCTTCATTGCCATGCAAATTAAACACACAAAGAATCTTAACCCCGAGAGATTTGAATTGGTTGAGTTAGCCGATTTAGTCTATCGTCATTTTTAAGGACAATAAGTCATCAACTCAAATATTACCTGCTTATAATTAGCGCCTACCTTTGTACTTGGATTGCTGTATGCATTTCCTCGTTTTGAATCAGTATTTAACGGGCAAAACAATCATGAATCATAAGATTTATGCTCGTTAATTCAAACTTAGAATAAAACCGCCGAACTGTAAGAGGAGCCATCGTTGGTGACTGCTGACCAAAAGGGAAATGGCTCACTAGTTTCCAGCCTTATCTCTCGCGTTTTATCCAAGATGGCGGAGGATTACGACCCTCCGATTCATCGGACTGTACTTTAAAGAAAAAGTGAGCAAAAATCATAGCAGACTCATCGAATTAACCCTTAAAGGAATGTGAAAAGATACTGATCGAGCCGATTCGTCACTAGAGTCTCTAGATGTGGCCCTGAATTCTGTATTTTAGCCCTGGTATTTTTTAAAGGATTACGTGCTGACACGAATTATTTGATATTTCGAGAGTATATTGTTTCATATTGCTCCTGGCCCGGCCTGCAGCTATTACGAGTTCATCAAACAAGGTAATCTGTTACCGATATTTCCGACAATTAATGGATTACATCAGAATAAACGTTTTCTTTTTAATTGATTCGTGCACAGCGTGATTATTTTTATGTTCAAAGTTTGGTTCCTTAACGATGCTTGAGGGTACATGTACGTAATACCTCATAGGATCTTTAGGAATTTTATACACTTCACTCCTAAAAAGGTCCTTATAAGATCCTTATCCTTGAAGGATCAAGATCACTCTAAAGATCCTTTTTAGATCCTTTTTAGATCCTCATAGGATCTTTCAAGGATCCTAACGGAGATCCTTTCAAGATCACTTGAAGGTTCCTTTTAAGATCCGTGAAGGATCCTCATAGGATCTTTCAAGGATCCTAATAAAGTTCCTTCCAAGATTACTATAAGGATCCTTTTAAGATCCTTGAAGGATCCTCATAGGATCTTTCAAGGATCGTAACAAAGATTTTTTCAAGATCACTTTAAGGATCCTTTTAAGGTCCTTGAAGGATCCTCATAGGATCTTTAAGGATCCTGATAAAGATCTTTTCAAGATACCTCTGAAGATTCTTTTAGGATCCTTAAAGGATCCTCATACAATCCTTGAGGATCTTTCGAGGATCCTTTTAAGGTTTCTTTCAAGATCACTATAAGGATCCTTCAAAGATCCTCAAAAGATCCTAGTATGATCTTTAAGGATCCTGTCAAAGATTTTATTAAGATCCTTTCAAGGATCCTTTTAAGATCCTTGTAAGATCCTCAGTCACTCTTTGAGGATCTTCAAGGATCCTTTTGAGGATCTTTCCAAGATTTTGTGTGTGGACCTTGGTAAGATCTTTGCAAGATCCTGATAATTTCCTCAAGGATCTTGATGAAGTATCCCAAGAGTCCTCAATGTTAGAAAATCTTTGAAGATCCTTTAAAGATCCTTCAAGGATCCTGTGAAGATCTTCATCTTTAAAGATCTTTGTCAGGTCTTTGAAGATCTTTGAAGATCTTTAAAGATCCTTTAAGGATTTTCACCAGGGATACTACCTGTTGGCAAAATCTGGTAACGTTTCATGGTGCACTCCCAATGCACCCTAGCCAGACAAAGTTCCGTTGGTCGGATATCATTTTGAAAATATTAGTATTATAGCCTCACGCTTTCTGACACTGCTAGTTTTTAGAAACTTCAATCTATCATAAATCTAACGTTCTCACCAAGTCCTACAAACCTTAGATTTAATCCAGGCCAAATGATTATTTTGTGGATTCTTCCGTTAACGTTTTTTGGCATTTCTTGTCAATACCACAGTTCGGGAGTGGAATTAGATTGCACTTGAAAACTTGAATGCCTCTGCATTTCTGTTTATAACTCAATAACAAAAAAAGGGGTATGGGGATCGGCTCGGTCAAAAGATTTTCAAGGACTACCTTAATTATTTGGTGAAATCAAAAGAAATTTAAGTAGTGCACCCGTTGGTCAAAAAAACGTTCGAAGCAGAGCCATCTAAGCAGACATATTTGCTTCTACATATCAGTGATGGCGTGACACTTTGTGGATCACATTGTCACACAAGCGTTTGTTTGCAGTTACGAGATAGAAATTTAAATTTTTAAGAGGGGATTAACTTAGCTGTAAAGTTAGCATTGTTGCTAAGATAATTTTTTCAGGTTTTCAAACCCAGTTTTGCAAATGCAGTATTTTCAGTGAGGTGCACAGGGGTGAACAAACTTTAAAAAGGGGCATTGCACTGTGCAACTCAGTCACTAAAAAGTACAAGAAGCACTTTCCTGTAATTATTCTCTTATTAAAAATTATATAATTATGTAACAGTTTAAGTGTACTACCTGAGCCAAGAGAGATCTGGGCACACCAAAAGGATCCTTGTGAGATTTGCAGTCCAAACCTTGACATATGGATTGATATGTACAGTTTAAAAAGTCAGAGGACAGACAACTTTTGGAGGCTTAAACAAGTAAAATTTATTAAAAATTTTCCAGGAATTTCCATATCATTTGAATGTGAATGCTACTTTATAATGCAAATACAATACACATAGAATCTTACCCCAAGGAGATTTGAATTGGGTACAACACTGAGTTAGCCAATTTGGTCTATGTGTTCAAGTTAATAACTAACTGTGACAAAGAACTATAACAATTATACACTTAAGCTCTCTCCATTTACAAAATTTACATATGGTAGGTTGCCCATAAATTATTATTACAACATTAAAGGTAGTTTATTTACAAGAACTTTGAAGAAAGTACAAGTTAATTTTTTGGAAGTCATTATACCTAAAAATTATGTGAAATGCTTAATTAAAATAGTAATTGTGAGGTAACCAGGAGAAACATTTGTGACTGCCATCTGTAGTGTGAATACATTCAAGTTAAGAACTATCTCAGGCAAAGGATGATTATTATATTCTTAACTTAAATGTACCAGTTGTACTCAATGTATTGAACAGGATATCCATTCAGTTGCAATATTTAGACAGTCTGATAAATAAGCAAATACAAGTGTACATACCAGTGAGTAAGGAAATCAGTATTAGGCAAAATAGTGTTAAAAATTGCTTTTTAAAATAGGATTTTAGATATGCTGTTTTGAAGAGAAAGGGGAAGGTCATTTTCCAATAACAGATGAGCAGAATTGTTGTATATCTGTCATAGCATAAGGAAGGAAGGAAGGAAGGAAGGAAGGAATAAATGCTGCAAAGACACATCCTGAGTTGGTTATTATTTTTATATTGCTTAGAAACCCAAGATAATCATACATAATTACTTGTGTACATTTTAACAAAAATTATCGTGAAATCTCAATAGACCTAACGAAAGATAATGTGAGATAATATAATCTTGTAGGGGAACAGCAGGTGTAAAACACAAGTCACATTCCACAGGTCACTCATTACAGGTCATTGTTTTACCTTTTGTAGAGAACCCCAACCCTCAATTTGGCTAACCCTAGACCTAAGGTTGGCTTTTAGGCTGGTGTTAGCCAAATTGAGGGTTTTGGGTTACTTTCCAAAAGGTGAAACAATGATTTGCAACGTGTGACCGGTCAAATGTGACCTGTGTTTTAGACCCGCAGTAGGGGAACGTCATTGGTGACTCTAATAACTTTTTAATTACCCCACAATGTGTGATGAATATAAATACAGCTTTTGGTCATGCTTAATCTGTAATTGGAATAAACTTGCCCCTGATGTACTCAGCCTTGATGATGACAATGCTTTTAAAGTGAACCTACTGCACTAACCAGTCCCTACCAACCACCTGCGTTATGTCTTTTCAAGATTTTGCAGAATCTAGTATGAAGATACATGTAGATATGTAGCCATTTAGTGAATATGGGTAAATAAGCGAATAATAGATATTGAATAGACAATGTTCACTGAGATAATGCTTTACCTTAATTATGATGCAATACAATAATTATTCATGTGAAGCTATGATCTTCGCAGTTATGAGCGCAATTTTTGCAATTGCGTGGAGAAGCCTGAAAAATTCAGGACTTCAACGGGGTTTGAACCCGTGACCTCGCGATTCCGGTGCGACGCTCTAACCAACTGAGCTATGAAGCCACTGACGTTGGGAGCTGGTCATTTGTGGGTTCTAATGGTCCCGTGAGGAATGAATCAATGATGAAATGGTATATGAAATGAATCATATATGAACTGCGGATATGAAATCAAGTGAAGCTATGATCTTCGCAGTTATGAGCGCAATTTTTGCAATTGCGTGGAGAAGCCTGAAAAATTCAGGACTTCAACGGGGTTTGAACCCGTGATCTCGTGATTCCGGTGCGACGGTCTAACCAACTGAGCTATGAAGCCACTGACGTTGGGAGCTGGTCATTTGTGGGTTCTAATGATTCACTACGGGTACTGTGATGGACGGAAGCAACCCCCATACTACTAAGGGCTATAAATGCACGATTTGCAAAGGGCTAAAATCGCACTGCCATCAGTAGGGGTAAAAACGCAAATTGGTTAAAAAATAATATCTTATATAATAGTATAATGAGTTGTAAAGAAATACATGAAGAGTTAATCAATATGGAAGAAGTTCAATGTCCTTTTTGCAATAAACAAATAGCCGAACGAAATCCCATAAAATACAAATGTTGTCTAACACCAAACATAAAAACAGACGACAAAATTTGTTGCCTGTCTTGTGGTCAAGTTCATGGGTACAGACAATTGATTGAATTTGTTGATTTTCACTCAAATAAGCATAGATTTCATCGTAAAAGTGTTTACCAAAGAAAATATCATATAGAAAACATTGTCAACAATATTGCTATCAAAAATGATTTTCAGATTTCTGTTAAAAACATGGATAAAATAATTAGAATTTTTGTGGCAATAGGAAAAGTCATCAAAGATGTTAACATTGATAGAAAGCGTATGATTAACATAAATTTCATTTTGAAACAAATATTTGAAATGCTTGATCTTCCTTTTGAAAAGGTCAAGACGAGTAAATCCAAAAAGACACTTTTAATGTATCAAAGGTATTGGAATGATATCTTATTGCTTGCTCATGATGAGATTCGTTTGATAGTAAAAGAATAAATGTTTTGTTAGTCTGAACAATATTTTTTACTGTAAGCGACATGATATTTACTGACATCTGGGCATAAATCAGTGACAAAATCATCAACATTTTTCAATTCACTGTGAAATGATGGATTAAATTCACCACTTCGCAAACTGTCTTTTAAATAAATCAACAAATGCTGATACGATTGATGCGCATAGACACAATTTTGTATTTTCATGTCCAAATTACTGTATCCCATATAACTTTTTATCAAAACAGCAGCAGTAGATATCCCAACAAGTGCAATACCATGTGTCACAATAGCTGCCACCACACCTCCTGTGCCCGTCAAAATGGACAATGTATTTCCCAACAATTATAATTTTTTGTACTTCTTGACTGCTTGCTTGTAACACCAACATTTGCGATGATAAGTTGCATAATAACTTTTTAATTCATCAATCTGGTCTTTTGTCAGTTTTTCAGATATATGATTAAAATCCAGAATAGATTTGCGGTTCATATATCATTTGCTTAGATTATTATTTGTTTGAAGGCGCAATAATTTATACCTGTAACATGACCAAAGAATGGACTTTTTTTCATCCATACAGGAATACTCCCTCGAATGGCATATGTATATCCTTCGCCAACATGAAATCTATTGTAAAATCTTCCAAATGCATCATGAAGAATGGCATGACTGGTGAACGCATTAGACCAACCTAACAAAAAGTCCA
>NW_027180197.1:292500-298669 GCF_036669925.1 Montipora capricornis | reverse complement strand
GGATAGAGTGTACTTTGTCTTGGTTCGGGTTTGCGCTCGGAGTTGTTTTGCAGGACACATCTTTCACAGCACACCTCGCGAGCAATGGTTAGAACTTGTAAAGGAGTTACATCCAATGAACCCCGGTCGCTTGTTGAGTTTTATTACTACATGGACCAATGCAACGCTACATTTACCGAACAATATACATTCCACAAAGTCTTATGCGTCACGTACTCGATACATTATCCTTCTTTCTGGTGGATGGTTTGGCAAATTGTTACAAAAAGTCTGCGAATGAAGAAGATCTAATCATTTGTTTAACACCATGGGTAGTGCTGCAAGCCGCGTGTGTGGAAGCTCATCGCCTACAGTTTCTTTAAGTGACATATGTCAGAGAATGCGATGTTTAGTTGCGTGTTGCGGTAGCGAGGTTCACATCGAATTGAAAGATGTCACCGACAATCACGAAGAAGAAAATGCAAAAGAAGAAGAAACAGAAAACGCGGACCCTAAATCAGACGAACCAACTATTACAGAAATTGTATTATGAAGTGGATCGACCATCCGCTTTAGGGGGAGTCGACAAACTGTATCGTGCGGCGCGTCGGTATGGTTTGAAACGCACGCAAGTACTCGATTGGCTCCGCCAACAACCTGGCTATACCCTACACAAACCTGCAAGAAAACACTTTCGTCGTAACCGAGTAATTGTGTTTGATATAGATTCGCAATGGCAGGCGGACTTGGTTGATTTGCAACATTTGAGTCAGTGGAATCAAGGATACAAGTATTTACTGACTTGTATCGATGTCCTTTCCAAATACGCGTGGGTGGTGCCTTTGAAATCGAAAACAGGAGCCTCGTTGGTGGTGGCCTTTGAAAGCATTTCCCAGGAAGGTCGCAAACCTGAGAAGTTGCAAACAGATGCCGGAACCGAATTTAAGAACAAAACGTTTCAAACCTTTCTCAAAAAGGAGAATGTCCATCATTTTGTAACCTACAACGAAACCAAGGCCCAAGTGGTTGAAAGATTTCAACCGCACTTTGAAGCAACTTATGTGGCGTATGTTCACTACCAGCAGCTCGTACCATTATTTGGACCAACTGGACGATTTAGTCAATGGGAATTACAATCAAAGCGTGCACCGTAGCATCAAAATGAGACCAGCGGATGTCAACGAGAATAACGCATCAGAGGTCTGGAACAATTTGTATAGAAATCTGTTCAAAAAGCCGACAAAGTATAAATTCAAAGTGGGAGATCAAGTCAAGATCAGTAAGCATAAACGCATCTTTGAAAAAGGTTACTTACCATCCTGGACGGAGGAAACTTTCACTGTTGCTCAGAGACTTCCGCGCGACCCACCCGTGTATCGCCTAAAGGAAGCAGACGGTGACTGGATTCAAGGCACTTTTTACGAATTTGAGTTACAGAAAGTGATAGAAACGGAAAAACACCTGTTTCGTATTGAAACAATTTTAAAACGCAGGGGACGAGGAGCGAATAAGGAGGTGTTGGTACATTGGAAAGGTTGGCCAAAGAAATACGACAGTTGGATTCCGCATAACCAGTTGGTCGCTTCACAACAAACATGATTCAAGATAGCGACTTTTACGTGACACTTCCCAGTAATGCAAGCAGTAATTTATTTCTAAACAATTCCAAGTCCTCCTTTCGCGTAGCGCTACCTCGACAAATCCATCTGAAAGATGAAGAAGATTGGGAAGTAGGATTGCATCATATCGTGTATCCGCTCTCAATGTTTGACATTACAAATGACTGCAAACATTCTCACATCATGCTGGATCGTCGAGGTGACTCCACACCGTTTGTATTACCCGAGGGCAAGTATCGTACGGAATTAGATGTCACAGAAGGAATGTTACAATGCCTGAACATCGCTGACCCACCATCTAAGATTGAAATCACAGTGGACGACGAATGGAATGTAACGTTAAACTCGCAAACTGAAGGACTTCTGATCACATTGTCTACAGCTCGCGCGTTGGGATGGATAAACGAAAACAACACTCTTACACCCAGCGTTCGTTTGAATGCTGCACTCACCTTAGAAAGAAAATATGGTCATGATTGGTTCATCTTACCGCACATCCATCTTCGCTGTCGCTTTGTTCGTGTAAGCAGAGACTGGTTCAAGTTCAAACCAATCTCGTGGAACCGTGGCAGGTGGGTGACAAGCGCTTACCTCTCCTACATGAGATGGTACCTCTGGGCAGTTTTCGAGAAACACTCCTTGAAGAAAGAGAACATATTGTGTACCTACCTTTGCGGACAAAGATATTTCAGACCATTGAAATATATTTAACGAGTGGATACGGTCAAACGCCGGCATTTTTAGACGGTATCGTCAGCGTCGTTTTACATTTCCGCCGTCGATCAACATGACCAACAGTTTTTACATGGTGCTGACCAGTGATGCAAGTCTGACTCAATATCCAGAAAACAAGGCGGCCGATTTTAAGATGCAGTTACCAAGTCAACTACACCTAAGTGAAGACTGGGAGGTGGCCATGACACGCATCATTTACCCTTACACCTGGCAAAACGTATGTGAGAATCAATTGTCCTACACTTTGCTTTGTAAGACTGGTCCTGAACCCTGGAAATTGAACATCCCTGTACCAAGTGGCATTTACCGTACGGTCAAAGATGTCATTCACGGTATGACGAAGGGACTACACAATCGATTGAGAGACATTTATTTGAAGAGTGACAAGACCATTACGAGTCTGGAAGGAAACGAGTGTTTTTACATTTACGAGAAAGCACAAGATTACTTTGAGTTGAAGTTACCAGCCGGTTGGTATGTGATTCTACCAAAGACATTAGCTCGCGCCTTGGGTTA
Organism: Montipora capricornis; assembly: GCF_036669925.1. Lineage (NCBI taxonomy): Eukaryota > Metazoa > Cnidaria > Anthozoa > Scleractinia > Acroporidae > Montipora > Montipora capricornis. Next base: position 295,820 of record NW_027180197.1, on the reverse strand, counting down.
CTTAAACCATCAGTATAATATTCCTCAGCTGTACCAAATCGGAGGCTTTGTCCAACAGAATGATGATCACAGCGTCCTTCTTGCGAGGACAACGACAACACTTGTCAGAAAAGACGAATTGGTATGGGGATTGCTCTCGAGAGACGCTTTTCAAACCATCTACGTGTATTCCGATTTAATCGAGTCTCAAGTAGTGGGAGATGCTCAAGCGAACTTACTTCGGATGCTTGTTCCTCGTGGTCAGCCGGGGAACATGATCACAGAAGAGGTCAAGGTGCCCTCCTACCATAGACTCCGTACAACTGTGTTTTCATACGTGGCGATCAATATAAGGGGAGACACAGGTCAATTGATACCATTATCTTCTGGAGCCGTACGCGTGACCCTGCATTTTCGGCGTCGTGATATTCTATAACAACATGTTATTACCTATGAACCACCGATATTACCCATATGGACGACATGTTGTACCCTATAGGCAGCACGGTAAAGGAGGAGACATTAGTATCTACGGAGGAACACACCCTTATGGTCAAGGGGGCAACGGCTTAGGTGGAATGTTTCGGTCCTTGTTCCGTTCAGCAACTCCCTTTCTCAAAACAACAGCAAAAAAAGTGGGAAAACGAATGCTCGATACTGGATTGGAAACGGGAATGCAACTTGTCCAAGACGTGATCAATGGTCAACCTTTAAAGAAAGCTGCCAAGACAAGAGCGAAAGCTGCTGGAAAAAATTTACTCACAGGGGTCATTGATGACATTACACAGCAAGGTCGAGGAAAAAGAGTATATAAGCGCGCGTATACGTCAAAGCGGCACAGTGAAGGACAGACCAAGAAAAGGAGAACATCTCGTTCAACGTTCAAGACTATTTTTGATTAAAGATGGCATCAGCTCACCCTCTCTCAGCCCCTGGTGCGAATTCAAGTTTACAATTGTTTGATGTACCTGTGACAGATGTATCGATTGTTAGCAGCAAATGGATCGATTACGAACCGGTTCAAACGGGAACTAACCCCATCGAGTTTGTCATCAAACCGTTAGCTGACTACATTGACATTAACAAGACAGAGCTGCGATTGGTAGTAAAGATTACCAAACAAGATGGATCGCCCACAGGGGATGGTAAGAAGTACACTCTGGTCAACAACGCCCTTCATTCCATCATCAAACAGTTTACCATCAAGATCAACGAAACGCTGGTAACAGAACAGTCAGACACTCAAGCATACAATGCTTACATCAAGACCTTATTGAACTTTACGGAACAGGCCAAGAAATCGTACTTAACCAAAGCTCTGTATTACAAAGACACTGCTGGACACATGAATGAAGTAGATAATACAGCAGAAAGTAATGAGGGTCTGAATAGAAGAGCCACATTTACTAACAACGGCGCAGAAGTTGGGTTGGTCGGAGTACCTCTTTGTGACGTGTTTAATATTGACAAGTTGTTGCTTGACGGTTTGGAGATCAAAGTCAAAGTGGATCTGAACAACGATGCTTTTGTTCTAATGGCTGGGGAGACTCCAAACAACTGCAAACTAAAGGTCATGTCTAGTACGCTTCGCATACGAACAGTGCGTGTTGCAGACAGTGTGAAACTAGAACATGTACAGATCATGCAAGGTCACAAAGGGAGCGCACCGCTACCAGCCATCTATACCCTAACCAGAACCCCTACGCAGGCAAGGATCATCCCTCAAGGAGTCTTAAATCACACTGAGACAGATTTATTCCACGGTTTCATTCCTCAGTGCATCATTTTTGGGCTCGTGCGAAACGATGCCTTCAACCTTACAAAAAATATTTTTCAACTTTGAGCTGTTTGACCTGCAAGACATTCGGCTGACTGTGAATGGAGAAGAAATGCCTTATTCTGCGCTGGATCTGACAGGTGGAAAAAAGATCGATGGTTACAACACGCTGTTTTCAGGAAGTGGAGACATGAATTGTGGGCACGGGCTTGACATTGATAGAGTGGATTGGGAGAACGGATACGGTTTGTTCCGTTTTGATTTGACACCGGCAGGAAGTGGACATCCCGATCATCTGATACCTCATCGAACGGGTAACGTGAACCTGTACCTGAAATTTGGAACTCAGACGAACTCAGTTCTGAATTTAATTGTGTACGCAGAATTTCAGAATCAGTTGGAAATTGATCGCAATCGTCGCGTGGTCTACGATTTGTCACAAGGCTCTTAGTTCATCGTCATGCATACGACCCAAGAACTATGGCAAGCCTGTCTTTCTGACCCTGTGTTAGCACCTCTGATGCAAGGCGTATTTCCAAGGGATAGGCTACCTGTCATCAACACCTACCCAGCCGGACTCATCGCGAATACGGACCCTCATGACCAACCTGGGACACATTGGGTGGCTATGTACTTTGAATCACCTCGTGAAAGTGAATTCTTTGACAGCTACGGATTTCCTCCTGAAACTTACAACATGGATACCTACATTCTACGGGAAGTTACCTATTATAACGACAAACCACTGCAAGGACTGAACTCGGATGTTTGTGGAGATTATTGTCTGTTTTATCTCATTCGGCGAGCACGGAATGTTGATATGAACACTGTTCAAGCTAAATTTAAACGATATGATTCTCAGTGGAACGATGCACAAGTTGAACGGAGTGTACACGCTTATTTTAATTCAGTCATTTATCGTCAAGTTAATGATTGCTTTCAACAAGGTTGTAAGTCATTTCGCTGTGTCCATAAGCAATAAAATCATGTTGAAAAGTAAACAAAATGTTGCTGTTTTTGTGTGTATTTGCTAGTAAAAGGGGTGGGAATTCTATCTCGTGTACACAAATCGTTGAAGCTTCGTCTTGTGAACATGTCTCAATTCAAGTGCCCCAGCAGTATTATCATTTCTGGCCCCAGCCAATGCGGAAAAACAACATTTACGCGCCAAATACTTCAACACGCAGATTGTTTATTTGAACGCCCCATTCGCAAGATCGTGTATTGCTACGGTCAATGGCAAGATTGTTTTAAGGAATTGGTAAAGGAAGTCACGTTTATGGAGGGTATTCCCGACGACATTCCCGCCTTATTTCCACCCCCTCATCGTCCTGGTCTGCTCGTGTTAGATGACCTCATGAGAAACTGTAGCGATGACGAGCGCATTTTGGATTTGTTCACCAAAGTGTCCCATCATTGTGACGTCACCTGTATTTATTTGACACAAAACCTTTTCCCCCCAGGAAAGTTTTCCCGGAGCATTTCTCTTAATGCTCATTACATCATTGCTTTTAACAATCCTCGAGATACTTTGGGGTTGAGGACACTGGCACAACAGGCGTTT
>NW_027180197.1:285000-287500 GCF_036669925.1 Montipora capricornis | reverse complement strand
TCTACTGTGTCCACCAGAGAAATCTACGCATTTCCCACGACCCTCTCGATCCTAAGACAATACGCGCAGAAGGCTCTATGCATAAAGACACCACCTAGCAGGGGAGTGACAGGCAAGACTTTTCCCGACACGGAAAATAACAAAAGGAGATGCTTCTGTGAAGCATACACTGGGTTGCCTGTGGTACGTGCTACAGAAAATCAGAAGGCACTGAATTGTGTGGTATTGAAATACAGCATTCCAGTCTCTGAAGAATAACAAATAAAAGAGAAGCGAGAAACATTGGCTTCTGGGCTGACATGTTGATAATTTTCAAGTTCCCTCACAACTTCTTTTTACCACAAGTGTGCCCTCTGAACATCTGACATCATTCTTTTTACCACAAGTGTGCCCTCTGAACATCTGACAGATTTCTAATACTAAAGTTCACTGAAGTTAAGCCCTGCCGGGCGGGGTTAGTGTTTGGATGGGAGACCAAAACAATGTACCCCTCTTAAAACAGAAGCATCGGACCGAAAATACTATTAACTCTAACAAATGCGAACTCAGCAAGGTACAGATCTTGTTAGCTTGCTTTGTGCAAAACAAATATTGATGAAAAAGCAAATAACTATTGATACACAGTTTTCAGAAAGAGCAGAAGGAAGTTTCCCGGACGGTCGATCGAGAATAAAATATTTACGACATCAAAACAACATTAATTGTGAACCGTGAATATAGAATATAAAAAGTTACGATCAGCGACAAACATTTTGGGAGATTTTTGCTACGTTCAAGTAAATTGCAAAATCGAAAGTGACATGGCCGGAATTCAGCGGGCGCCGTGATTAAGTTACCGCTGTATGTTTACTCGCCAAACAGTGAAGCATCTGTGTCAAATGATGGCAAGATACCGGGTTTTTGTAAGTTTCTTTTTCTGTCAAGTGTTATAAAGTTTGACAATGAAATGAGCGAAGTCAAAACAAAGATCACAATCGCCCAACTCTTATTTATGCAAAGTCAAAATTTACTCTCCAAGACGCGTACGACGTTATTTATCACCAGGTAATTCCATCATTTTGGAAATAGCAGCTACTTTATTATTCATCTGCGTCACAAGTTTTCACTGATTTTGGGGCTCATTTTGTTGAAACTCAAGCACGCTTCCAACAGGCCTGTGAACCCTTCCTGCTTACAGAGCAATACTAAAGAACTTCTCCCATATCACATTTCAACCTTAAGCTCGAAAATTCAATACACAACATGATATTATAATCCACAAAGGCAGAAAATACCACAGAATCCTTTTCCAGCGAAAATTTTATTGAAACAAACAACATATTTGCTCTTAGAGGCGAAAACCTCTTCCTATTTCATTGCGTGCGTGAAGAGAAGAAACTCAATTGTGTCAAATTACCATGTACTTCAGGTAAATACTGCTCACTTTGATTTCGTCTCGACGGGCGATAGATTGTTGTCGAAGTCCAGTACTCGTCGCTTTTGAGATTCATGCCTAGTTTATCCCACTGATTTTCTATTATTGAGCTCCATAAGGGTATCTTTTGTTTAAGGATCCACTAAAACGCCATTCGCGTTGCATGACTTTCGACGCCATTGCAGGCTAAGTTAATGATTCTACTGTGTCCACCAGAGAAATCTACGCAGTTCCACTACCCTCTCGATCCTAAGAAAATACGCGCAGAAGGCTCTATGCACAAAGACACCACTCACCAGGGGAGTAACAGGCAAGACTTTTACCGACACGGAAAAAAGTACTAAAACGGAAATCTACCTATTTTCCGACTGGGTTTCCCATAGGGCAACCCAGTAAAAAACCCACGAAATGAAACCGAGATTCCGACTGGGTTTGGCAACCCAGTAAAGAGGGTATCTCAAGTCACTTCTAAGCAAACGAATGGTTGCAGTTCATTGCACGTGCGAACGCGTGTTTTGGATTTCACGGTCCGCCATTACTTACGTTTAAAACAGACCGATTGGACCTGAAAGGGTTGGATCTAGGGAAGTGACGTTATTTAGTCACTCCTTTATGTATGTAGAAGTCTGAAAGCCCGGAACTCCCGTGCTGCATATTAATTCAGCTACGTACACACTTTAGTAATGGCGGCATTAAAAAGGAGAATGCCAGTTAAAATAAACAGGTGTCTTTTTTAAATCAAGTACCGTAGAGTTTCGATAGTAGCGACCCTCGCTACTTTCGGAATTAGCAGCCTTTGGGGTCGCTACTTTCGGGGGTCGCTACTTTCGGGGGTCGTTACTTTAGGGGGGGTCGCTAAATAAAAAATGAACAACATAAAATTTAAAAAAGAACAACATCCTGTTTGCATTCCATATGTATAGATTGTGTTTCATAAAAAGAGGATAACAATGATAGATACAGCAAAAAACGTAGGCTCGATTTCCGCCGCTCACTCGAGTTCGGGTATCCTCCCCGAGAAGACACGGCTGGACGCGTGAGCGACAGATTGTGTCTGTGACGTAATTTCAAAATATAATTTATGCG
>NW_027180197.1:240000-275000 GCF_036669925.1 Montipora capricornis | reverse complement strand
ACGGAAAGATGTCCTTCTCTCCCAGAAGATAAACTTCACGTTAAGATCATCAAGATCTTGGCCTACAGTATAGTTTTGATCGTTTCTCTCTTTGGAAACTCTGTCATCATTGCAACTGTGATCAGCAACCGACGGATGCAGACAACTGTAAACTATCTCATTGCAAATATGGCCGCTTCGGATTTATTTATTTCAGTGTTTGCGGTTCCGATGAAAATCTCCGAAATCGTAAAGGGTCCTCGAAGATGGTTGATCGAAGGATCTGTGGGATTAATTTTTTGTCAGCTGATCTATTTTTTCCAAGATATTTCAATGGTTGTTTCCATTCAGAGCTTGGTCGTCATTGCTGTCGACAGATATCGCGGAATTGTTTTTCCATATCGCTCGGCCATTATAACCCAAAAACGATGTAAAATTGTTATCGCACTGGTATGGGTGGCGTCGATGAGTTTACACAGCATTTACTTCTTTATTGTTCGTCTTACTTCCAACAATAACACAACATATTGCATTTTCAGCTGGGAGCCAAAAATGTTCTCTGATCCCAAAAAAGCCGAAGAAGATTACGTTGTAGCTGTATTGGTTCTCGTGGTGATTGCTCCCTTTTCAACGTTAGCATTCTTGTACACTCGAATCATATGGAGTTTGAGAATTCAAGGACTCACAATTTATAGTAAATCAAGGCTTCAACTCAGAATTTACAAAGAAAACGTAATGGTCATAGCAAACATCTGCGCTATAATTATTGCATTTGCGCTTTGTGTTCTGCCACTGTTCGTGTACGGAATGTTCTTTTATTTTGTGTGGAAATGGGAAATGCCGTGTAACATGAATCAATTTGGATTCGCTGTACATTTTGTTTTGTTTTCAAATACTGCCATAACTCCTCTCATTTACTTCGTATTCAATGATAGATATCGCCGAGAATTGCAGCAGGTTTTAAAGCAGGTCCAGTTTTGCCGCAAAGACCGTGGCGATAACATTAACGCCGATGAAATATGCTTAAACCATCGGAACGCCAATTCATAGACGGCGGCATAAATATTCCGGTCCTCTTCATCATTTTATCGTTGTCATCGTGGTCGTCATCGTTAACGTTGTCATCATGGTATCATCGTCGTCGCGGTAATCGTCATTATAGCAATTATCGTCATCGCCATCGTTCTTATGGTAACTGTCATCATCATCATCGGCATCATCATCGACATCGTTACAATCGTGGTCATCGTTCGTCATCGTCATCGTGGTTGTCGTCATCATCGTAATTGGTCACCATAATCGGGATAATGATCATCATCGTCGTCGCCATCGGTCGTCATCATCGGCAGCATCGTTGTCATGATCGGCATCGTCATGATCGTCATCTTTTTATCATCATCGTCACACAAAAAAGAGAATGAATTCTCCTGAAATTGCCACAATTGTCATCATTATTATCATTCTCATCTTAGGTATTTTGCAACGCCTTGCCACAGTATCTCATTCACGAACTCGTTCGCACCGAGAAAAGTGCGATCTCAATTATTATGCCCGGAACGAGCTACAATAATGCATGTGAATTTCTTGGCGAAACACCCATAGTGGATCATATTGATTCATTATGTGATAAGTTTTTTCATAGCATCGTATCCAATAAAGACCATAGGCTGAACAGCTTACTTCCGCCATTATATAAGAATCCAAAGTATAACTTACGAAGTGCCACATGTCCGACCAATAGGGCAAAGAACTCGATTATTACCGCAATGGCCTGCCAAGTGAATCAATTTTAGAATCAATTTTAGAAATGTAATTAAGGTTTTATTACATTGGTTATTATTTACTAGATTCCTTTTAGATATAGTTAGCATCTGTATTATATTTTAATCATTATTGTAAATTTTTTATTGTAAATATCAGTATGGAAATATTACGTAATTCAGCCTACGGGTTGCGATGTGATTTTAATAAACCTTACCTTACCTTACCTTACTGAGTCATCATCATCATTATCTTCGTATACAACGATTAGAGAAATAATAAATATGATTATAGTAAAAATGACTGTACAATGGATACTCGGTTAATGAAAAGGAAGAGCAACTGTTCTAGACATAAACAAATACAAGGAAAGGTTACGTTTATACAAACGTTGGCCGTGTAGTACTTATATTTTAAACAGGGTTAACTGAATAGAGTGTAATGAGAAGTGCTAGATTTCTATCCCATATGAACCATGTGAGTGTTAGCCCTACTGATGGAGATGGGCAGAGAGAAGGATAGGGAAAGACTGTGAGCAGGGGGGTAATTGAAGGTACGAGCTGCAGGATAGATCTCCGCCGCTCTACCGACTGAGCTACAAGGTCAGACGGTAGATATAAGCCTTACAGCTCATGGCGCGGCAGTTGATGTTTAAATACCATTCACTTTCCGAAAGAGACAGTGGCCAGTAAGAAAAACATTGTTTGCCAATTGTCATTGGCAATAGTTAACTGTAACGGCATCACCACAAAACGGTGGCTTAAAGGAGCAATGTCCGGAAATGCAATTTTCCTGCTAGCGCGGTTTTACATTTGGTACACTTTTCTTGCTGGTGTCATTTGCAAACCAACAAAGTGAAACTGGCTAGATTCAGTTTAAAGTTCTTCATAAATCTCTGGTAAACACACTACAGTACAGAAATCCTTTCTTTGCTTTCTCTGTCAATTTCACAACCTTTGTCATATGCATTGTCCATCGCGAACAAGAGGACACTATTATAGCAAAATAGCTTTTATTGCACGGGTTACATTTTAAGGTGGCGTTGCCTTTTTCTCGAATACACTCTTTTTTTGATATAAGAACGTGTAATTTGGGGCTTAGGACGAGCGTTCTTTTTCTTGCTATTTCAGCCTGAAAACGTTCTTCGTTTTGTGGTATACTATAAAGTTCGACTACAAACTGAGTTGTTATTCAGTCTATCATGCAACAAGAAACCGCACTCACGGTTAGTGTTAGAAACGTCCTTAAGTATTTGAGTTAACTGTCATCATATTACATTTCTTGTACTATTTATAAACTTTATACGACTCACAAAAACAAATAAACAAATGGGAAAAAACGACGTTTTGGATTGACTCTCCTCTTAGGTATCTTCTCAGTATGTTTTTAAAATTTTGGTTAATCTCTGTTCATAGCTGCTTTGAATTAGGTCAATGCTTATTCAACCCAGGTAAAATGAGGATCACCATTTTAACCTAGGTAAAACAGGATTCAACCTGAGACCAGTATAGCTGTTGCCGGTAAAATCCGATCTCAGGTTCTCAGGTGAATTAAGGCCTGGGCCCAGATCTATTTTATATCCATTGGATATATAATACGAAATAACTTTGGGACATCGTTAGCAGCAATAAGATGTGAAACCTTAACTGTTATATAGGATGATATATTATCACGTGACATGTCAAATTTATTTATAGCACAGAAATATCACCTAAACGGCAACACTTTTAATCATTTTCTGGTGGCTGGATTTATCTTGATGATGTTAACATTGTTGGGTACATCATTTCTGTGCTTGGAATTTTCAAGGTAATTTTAAATAAACGTCCGAAAACAGAAACCTTTTTCCTTAGGGGACTGGGCACTAGTACAAAATATTGTATATTTCGAAAAGTAAAGACATGTTCTAAAAAGGCCAAGCACAGTTCGTTTTCTTTAACCATTTTGACTAATCTAGTATTAGCGAAGTGAAATAAATTTTAGCATAAACTGCTGCTGTTTTTTCTTTTTATTTTGTGGCCGTAACAAGTCACGTGACCTCATTTGCAAACGGCATTTACATCAATTTAAAAACGTTTTTGACGTTATTAGTCTGCGAAAGTCTTAGGTTGTTATTACTAAACTTTGAGAAGTTAGACCACTTACTTTTTTGTGCAATAATTTGGGGCCAGGTTGGAACCCATGCCTAAATTTACTCGAGTTGAATTCGTTTTTACCTAGGTTAAAGTGGTGATTCTCATTTCACCTAGGTTGAATATGCACTCAGATGAATTGAAGAAAATTTTTTGGAGTCTAAATTAAGCTTAGAGAAAAATCAGTTTTGGTTATTTTACATGGATATCAATTGACTTATTATTCAAAAGTAAATAATGAAAAGAACTTAATTGACCGCTTTCCATAGGGGCTCCCCAAAGTTGGCCAATGAAACTCAACGAAACGACAGAACAGAACAACAACAACAACACCATCAACAACAACTGTTAAGAATCCCAACTGGCCGGAGGCAAACCAGTTGGCTATTTACAAGTGCAGCTGGGAAGTTGAAACAGGGACTACCAGGATCAAATTCAACGAGTGGTTAGAGCGGGTCTTGAACCCGGGATCTCCAGATTTCAAGGCAAGTGCCCTAACCACTGGGCCACACTGCCTCCTGATAATCGATAGCTGGAATAATCCATTTGCAGAGAATCAAAACGATTTCAGCATTTCAACAGGCAAGGAAGCTCCCGATGATGTTAGAACGACTCGAAAGCACTCCACCAAAAGTCAAGTTCCATGATCCCTAAAACTGAAGAAAAAATTTGCCCTGGGCTTTAGCAACGCCAGAAGGCCTACCGCAAGGAAGACCAACAAGGCAGCATTAGCAGCACAACTACAGAAGAACGAACACCTAGTGCAAAGAATTCCAGAGAATGCAGTAACTATAATAGATGCCATGGGCCTCGTACAGAAGATCAATGTTACAAGTAGTCAAACCACATTTGGAATTGTTGCAAGCACTTTTTTTACTACTCAGGTAAATTAAGGCATCGGTAAACAATGATTTAATCAAAACGTGATGGGGGGTGGTCTAACTCGGAGCACTTACGCATTAGAAAGATGAAACTTTGCCAGACACATATATGTGTGGTTTCTGTCAATTTGGTATGTTCCAATTATGCTCATGTTGTCACGTGACTGCACGCGTCCGGAAAACAATAAAATGTATTTAGACAAAAATGGCAACACTTTTTGTTGCGAGTTATTAAACCGGACTTGTTTAGGACAATGTGTAATGCAAGCTTCTACAAAACTGTGCTTGGCCTTTTTTGAATTTTTTATTGTTTTTTGAAAATAAACGGTTTTTTCAACTAGACCATGTCCCCCAAGGCAGCTGTATCTCATCTTGACGCCTTCGCTTTTAAATATCTAACAAAGGCCAAGCACAGAAGTGATGTATTAATCGTTCTTAACATTATGCAACCGGTAAAACAATTGAGAACACAAGAAAAAGTGTTGCCGTTTCAAAAACAAGCTTTTTAAACGGATGGAGGTCACGTGACCTAATTTGCATAATAATAAAAAAGCAAATTGAGTTAAAGTAAAAATGTAAGCTGCTGACAAAGTTTTATGGGTCTACATCTAAAGCTGTAAGAGATAGACCAACCCCTCACTTTTGTAGTGAGCAAATTAAGGCAAATTCAGACCCGTGCCTTAATTTACCTGAGTATGGCCTTAAATGAAGGTGTCCCGCAAAGTACTAGAATTGACATTGTGTTTGTCACATACAAAGAAATATCCATAAAGAATGTCGAGAGAGGTATCAGGGGGGAGGTTCAAGGGGTGCAATTAGCAAACATCACTGCTACACAGATAATCCGACAGTGGAGGACGTTTCTCAGTTAAATGAAGAACAAGACCAGCTTGATTCGATTTCTTGCAAATGAGTTCAAGAAAGAGAAATACAAGAAATTCTGCAACGCCAAAGAAACGTTCTTTTCATAACAAGCGAAGAGAAATGCTGGAAAATCACAGGCGAAAGTGTGGAAGAGGTACCAGAGCTAGCAAGCTCACTAGAAGAAGCTGACACACGGCTTTTACTTCATGCTTCACACGCTGCCCAAGAGGGTCATCGAGCTGTCATTGTTCTCACAGAAGACACAGATGTTTTTGTTTTGCTACTTTCATTCTGTAGAGCCACGAACACAACCATCTCGCAGAAGTGTGGCTCCAGTACATGCACCAAGGTGATTGACATTAAAAAAATCACAACCGTGCTTGGTGAAGACACATGCAGAGGTCTAATTGGTGTGCACGCTTTTACAGGCTGTGATAGGCTAAGCGTAAATTCATTTGCAGGCAAGGGGAAAGCAAAAGCCCCAAAGATACTTAAGGATGTAAGGAAGAAACTTTCTCTAGATTGGGCGAAGAATGGCAACTTCTACCTGACCTCTTCACCTCATAGAGAAATTCACTTGCGATCTCTATTCATCTCGAGCTACTGCGCGCTACAATCTCTTCTGTTCCAAGAATGGTGAGATGGAATCCTTTAAACTACCACCGTGGAAAGATTCCCTTTAGAAAGACACCTTACGTGCTAACTATCCAGCGGGTATCTGGAAACGATGTCTTCAACAACATCCTACAATTTCAAGTCCTGCCGGCATGGGATGGAAACTGCAGCAAGTGGAAGAGCGAGAAGAACTTCAATTTGACTGGATGGATGGAAAACCTGCTCCTGATGTAGTCCTAGAGCTACTTGCATGTCGTTGCACAAGGTCCTGCAAGCTTCCCAGTTGTGTTTGCTTGGCTAATGGTCTGAAATGTACAGACATTTGCACTCTGAAAGAATGCCAAAACCAAGTTGAAGGTGATGAAGAAATTGATCTTTATAATTCAGATGATGACACAGATGACTCAGATGATACTGATGTAAATAGATGGAAAGTAAGGGAGAAAGAAAGGAAAAAAGCTAAGAACGAAATAGAGAAAGAAAAAAGAAAGAAATTAAGTCACTTGTACATATGTTGACTTAGTCTTTCTGTCACACAATTTCACTAGAGAGAGACTGGAAACTAGCAGAAAAGTCACATGTAATAGAGTAAAAATGTAAAGATGACCAATTTTGATCATACTTCGCGTAAAGCAAGTCATTTGAGATGACAAGAGTAGTATTTTGATTTAGAAGAAACGTTTACTGAAGATAATGTTAAAAAAAAAAAAAAAAACAATACTAAGATTTGACTACTTGAACTTTGATCCAGTTATCGGTCACGTGACTAAATACAGATCACGAATAAGTCAATTAACATTTGTTTTAGTGTTGGAGAATTAAGGAAGTTGTTCAAACCAGAGCTTTTTGACCATTATCAATTACATGTCTCAACTCGATGATAAATTGAATAGTGTGATGATTTTAAATCGAAAAATCAAGCCTCGGGAGGAAGGGGGGGGGGGAGGGGGGGGGGGGGGGCTTCGTACACCATATAGCTGTACCGGATACATTGCCATCACCCAAAAATATAAACTAGGGATATCAAGCAACATTTTGATGTACATTAGCCTTTGTCCCCCTGAGTGGTACCAAATGGCCACGTTTGGCTCCCTGGCTCATGCACTACTTATCATATCTGGAAATTTCCAACGCCACATTCACATTCCATGTTTTCATTCGAGTGAAAACAGTTTTCAGCATCAAGGGCACCCAAAGTCAATTTTCGGAAAATATATGTTCGGAAGATGATTTGAGATCTAGAATTTTCAGAACATTTTTTGTAAAGTTCCTTGCTTGCCTGCCTGTCCTAGGATTTTCGAACATCTAAAACGTTGTATAATTGCCCATTTTTAACGGATTTTTACCCTAAAAAGGTCACCTAGAATTTTCGGGAGCCTTTTTCCTGGCTGAAATTTTCGAAAAAGTAAATTTTGATCCCTGTAATTTTCGGATCACTAGACTTTCAGCTAGTAAATCCGAACACATGAAACATTTTTGGGGGATAAAAATGTGCTTTTATCTACCGTTTAAATACCAAAATACGTTTAACAATGCTATGTTTAAGTGGTTTTGAAGTATATTCTCGCTGGGTACCCCTGTCAGCGTGCGTATGTTCAAGATTAAGATTTATTATGATATGCTCCTTACAGCCTCGCTCGCGCTTTCATTGTAAAACTATTGAGAAAATCCCCGTATGAAGTTAAAGCCTTACCCATTTCGGCGAGGAGGGCCGGAAAAAGCCGTAAGGCCCGGTTAGGAACAGGTACTGCTCTGTGCGATGCCATTTTAGATGATTTCGTCCCTTCTAAACATTCAAGTTCAGTTATAACAACTACAAACAACATATTAGAAAATATATCTGTGCAAATTTGTAACTTTATCCTCTGAGTGCTCATGAATAGTGTAAGGAGCCCATATGATAAAATGCTTACTGACTGAGTTTAGGTGGGCCGGACAGGAAAACTGTTTGGCCCTAACGCAGTTAGGTCCGTGAGCTATTAAACCTCGGGCCAAATATTTTTCCGTCCAGCCCTCCTCCTACTCGGTCAACAAGTTCATAAGTCTATACCTTCTCTATAGCCAAGCTTGACTTTTAAGAATAACATTTGAACAGGTTCGGATGTTTTTTGAAGAAATGTTTGTCGTAAAAACACATCACTTGTACCAGTTCTCAGAATATTGTGGTTTAGGAGCCATAACAAACAGCATTTCATGCAACAGGCAATGAAATTCGTTCTTGCTTTTCTGAAGCACACGGAAACACCTCGGCGGTGTTTCTCCGATTATGGTGTTTGCAGATAGAAGAGCCTTTTTGTTTGTGTCTTTCCACACGCGCGATTCAGTGCCTATTTTTGTAAGCAACATATCCTCCATCGGAGAAGTCACATTTAGTAACATATAGTATAGGTAATCACACGCGAGTACAATTTGGAATATATGAGCATGAGAAAGTTTTTTCAAAGACGAACAAAACGGGCGAGTGCAATTGCACTCTTTTCAACTGACGTCACGATTTAGAGTGCAAAGCACTATGGGATTAATACGAGGACAAAAACAGACATTTTTGCGATGTTTGCCCGCATTTCAATCCCATAATGCTTTGTAGAAAGGCGTTACCATCTAATCTTATCACTTATGGAGAATGATATTTGTAGGATGAGAAAATTTACAAGTGCTTATTAATTCCAAATTGCACTAGAAAAATCATATGATTACTTATTAAACATATCATGAAAAATTTTCTAGATGGTCTGGCTGAAACAACGCTCGCGTATCACACAATTGTACGAAAATTTGCGCCATCCAGGGTTCGCAATTGATTGAATAGTCTGACTTTGTTTGCTCATTGATCAATCAGAATGCTTGGTTTATTACTTCTTTTTGCACCGAATTTTCGTTTTTCTGCACTATATTACGTGAAAACTGCATTTCTCTTAGCCAATCAGAATGGAGAAATTTTTCGATAAATATTATATAAAAAGAAACAACACATGGTTGGCTGACCCATGATCTTGGTCTTTGTCTCTTGCATCTCTCTCTTCCTAATAAACACGGCCAGGACGATAACCGCTGCACTTATAAATGCTAATATCCCTCTTTAGTATCACTCAACTAGTGGACTAATGCAAATCCTGCATTTTGATTGGCTACGCTACTAGAGGACTATCAGTAATAGTCCTCGAGTAGCAAAAGCGTGATGCTTTCTTTCGTTTTATTTCCAAATAAATATATGTTCAGCTTGCATTTGCTAACTTTATTATTGCCTTTTATGTCCGACTAGTTGGGTGACACTAAAACGATTAGACCCTTCGCCCTCAAGGGCCACGGGTCAATAGCCCATTCGGCTTCGCCTCATGCGGGCTACGGGTCTAATTGTTAAGTAGTCATTTTGGCTAAATCTCTTCATTGAAAGCTATAAGGACGGACTCGTTTCTAACTAGTTGAGACTGCGGTAACAGTTGCCATAACGACTCTACTCCACCGTCCGAACCAACTGTCTTTTTCACCTGGACGTATTTGTTGGCAAAGAGCAAACGCCTCAAGACAGGATTCTCAACCTCAGTGAAATATCAGCTGCATCTTTCACCAGCAATTGCTGCAGTCTCAATAACCTGCCTCACCCAATAGTTTTTTTATATTAAGAAATGGTGAAACCTCTTGAAACATGTGAACTGAAAACCGGCATTTCCTATCTTTACTTTGTTCTGTCATCTTTAAAATGAAGTTTGCTCAGGATACTGTAAATCGTAAATCGACTTGATTATCCACAGAGTGCCCTTAAATAAAGTTTGCTCGAAACGATTCAGCAAACAAGTCAGACAAAAAAGCCGAAGATGACAGTATGGTAATAGGAATGATATTTACATAAGGCATTTCAATTGCATTTTTTTCGTGGTCGCTAACACGCCGCTAACACGGTGTTTTGAGATATGAGTATGTAAAGGCGCCCCTGGCAGTCAATATAAGTCCATTAGTCATCTCACTAAGCCAGCCTAAACCACGAATAAAAGAAGTCTGTCTTATACAAGTAAATAAACAGTATATCGCCATCTGGAGGTAAATTTATGTGCTGATTTGTGCCATGAAATTGCTTACATTCTGCCTGCCATGGAGAGCTGAAGACTGTTGACGCCTAAAGAAACCAAGCCTCATTATGAATCGGCAGTGGGTGGCTTAATTATTTCTTTATTGTTTTCGTTGGATCTCTGTAATTTAAAAAAATATGTCGATCACGCGATCTGTCATCCAAGTCAGCAATTTTTGGAAGCATGCGGTGACGTGAATGTTCAACTAAAAGCCAACTGAATTTCGGGATACTGTCAGATGAGAGCAACTCACTCTCTTAGCAGTTGCCAAGGAAGCCTGACAAAAAAAAAAAGTCTTCTTTCGCAACTGCTTTAGTTTCTCTCAGCTGCAATGATCAATTTCGCTTAGAGTTATTGCAAGGGCAATGCGGAAAGATATGTCACATCCGCTAATTTCGTGTTGTTTGCTCCAGGAAACCTGCGATTGCCTCGAAGGATGACATGGTGTTCATTCAATGACGTCCACAAAATTTAAATACGTGGTGCTTGCAACACATTGATTTCTCCTTATATCTTCAATAAAGCTTACACGAACGGTCAAAATGTCCGATTTGAATTGAAACGTTCTTGAAAAAGTCGTATTTATCAAATTTTGTGTTGAAAAATATCCATACAGCCCCGCATTTTTAATAATTCAAACTGGCTGAAATAGACAGAATTTCTATTAGTCCATTATTGATCTTTCGAAGGACAAAAAACTGTGGAATTTAGTTTTTTTACCACTTCAGTTCTTCCAGCAGGTTACTTTGAGGTTATTAAGTGTTATGTATCTCAAGATTGCCTTTTAAGTCATCACCGGGGTCTTTTCAATTTGGCAGTTTTCAGTAGCACTGAGCTGCAGGCAACAACCTTATTCGCTCCGCTGAATAAATATATCTAACGCAAGTTTGCAATGTTGAAGCGAGTAAATAAATACGAAGACATCTGAAGACAAAAATTCGCAGCTAAAACAACTAATTAATTGACGCCAATAGAAGCTGTGGGAGGTGGGCTGAATGTAGTTTTACCAGCTATAAAACCTGGGCTGCCACCAGCGGGATAAAAAGAAGATGAAGTCAGAATCAGAATTGCATTGTTGCTTTGTCGGGGGGAGTTTGAGAAGTTAATATCCCTAAAACCGAAGGATTTCTTCTTCATCTTAGAGTCCCTTCAATACTGTGGGATTCTAGAGACAGAAACAACACGTTTTTCTCAAAATCACCTCAAGGTAATTTGCGTGAGAACAGTACAGTTGTTGATAGTGTGGTGTACTTTCTTGCTATGAGTTGAGTGGCTCAGGCGTACGGAGAGGCAAAGGCGACTTCAAAAAACCAGAGTAATGGCATTAAATTTCTCCTCTAATGCCATCTTAGTTACCATGGAAAACTTCACTGCTGCTGAACCAGAACAATGTCCTTCTCTCACAGAAGATAAACTTGAAGTTAAGATCATCAAGATCTTGGCCTACAGTATAGTTTCGATCGTTTCTTTCTTTGGAAACTCTGTCATCATTGCAACTGTGATCAGGAACCGACGGATGCAGACAACTGTTAACTATCTCATCGCGAATATGGCCGTATCGGATTTCTCTATTTCAGTGTTTGCCGTGCCGATGAAAATCTCCGAAATCGCAAACGGTCCTCGAAGATGGCTAATTGAAGGATCTGTGGGATTGATTTTTTGTCAGCTGATCTATTTTTTCCAAGACACTTCATTGGTTGTTTCGATCCAGAGCTTGGTCGTCATTGCTGTCGACAGATATCGCGGAATTGTTTTTTTATATCGCCCCGCCATAATAACCCAAAAACGATGTAAAATTGTTATCGCACTGGTTTGGGTAGCGTCGATGAGTTTACACAGCATTTATTTCTTTATTATTCGTCTTACTTCTAACAATAACACAACAGATTGCATTTTCAGCTGGGAGCCAAAAATGTTCTCTGATCCCAAAAAAGCCGAAGAAGATTACGTTGTAGTTGCGTTGGTTCTCGTAGTGATTGCTCCATTTTTGACTTTAGCACTCTTGTACACTCGAATCATAAGGAGTTTGAGAATTCAAGGACTCACAATTTATAGTAAATCAAGGCTTCAACTCAGAATTTACAAAGAAAACGTAAAGGTCATTTCAAACATCTGCGCTATAACTATTGCATTTGCGCTTTGTGTTCTGCCACTGTTTGTGTACGGAATGTTGTTTTATTTTGTGTGGAAATGGGAAATGCCGTGTAACATTAATCAATTTGGATTCGCTGTACATTTTGTTTTGTTTTCAAATGCTGCCATAACTCCCCTCATTTACTTCGTTTTTAATGATAGATATCGCCGAGGATTGCAACAGGTTTTAAAGCAGGTCCAGTTTTGCCGCAAAGACCGTGGCGATAACATTAACGCCGATGAAATGTGTTTAAATAATCTCAACGCCAATTCATAGACGGCGGAGTAAATATTCTAGTCCTCCTCATCATTTTATCGTTGTCGTCGTGGTCGTCATTGTTGCCATCATGGTATCATCATAGTCGTGGAAATCGTCATTATCGTAATTATCATCATCGTCGTAATCGCCATCGTTATTATGGTAACTGTCATCATCATCATGGGAGTCATCATCGACATCGTTACAATCATGGCCATCGTTCGTCATCGTCATCGTGGTAGTCGTCATCATCGTAATTGGTCACCATCATCGGGATAATGATCGACATCGTCATCATTATCGTCGTCGCCATCGGTCGTCATCACCGGCATCATCGTTGTCATTATCGTCATCGTTTGTCATCGTCATACAAGAAAGAGAATGAATTGTCCTGAAATTCTCACAATTATCATCGTTATTATCATTCTCATCTTCGGTATTTTACAACGCCTTGCCACAGTATCTCATTAACGAACTCGTTCGCACCGAGAAAAGTGCGATCTCAATTATTATGCCCGGAACGAGCTACAATAATGCATGTGAATTTCTTGGCGAAACACCCATAGTGGATCATATTGATTCATTATGTGATAAGTTTTTTCATAGCATCGTATCCAATAAAGACCATAGGCTGAACAGCTTACTTCCGCCATTATATAAGAATCCAAAGTATAACTTAAGAAACTACGCCATTACGAAGTGTCTGCACCAATAGGGCAAATAACTCCTTTATTCACGCCAAGTGAATCAATTTTAGAATCAATTTTAGAAATGTAATTAAGGTTTTATTACATTGGTTATTATTTACTAGATTCCTTTTAGATATAGTTAGCATCTGTATTATATTTTAATCATTATTGTAAATTTTTTATTGTAAATATCAGTATGGAAATATTACGTAATTCAGCCTACGGGTTGCGATGTGATTTTAATAAACCTTACCTTACCTTACCTTACTGAGTCATCATCATCATTATCTTCGTATACAACGATTAGAGAAATAATAAATATGATTATAGTAAAAATGACTGTACAATGGATACTCGGTTAATGAAAAGGAAGAGCAACTGTTCTAGACATAAACAAATACAAGGAAAGGTTACGTTTATACAAACGTTGGCCGTGTAGTACTTATATTTTAAACAGGGTTAACTGAATAGAGTGTAATGAGAAGTGCTAGATTTCTATCCCATTTGAACCATGTGAGCGTTAGCCCTTCTGATGGAGCTGGGCCCACAAAAGGACAGAGAAAAACTCTGACCAGGGTGGGAATTGAACCCACGACCTTCGGGTTAGATCTCCGCCGCTCTACCGACTGAGCTACAAGGTCAGACGGTAGATATAAGCCTTACAGCTCATGGCGCGGCAGTTGATGTTTAAATACCATTCACTTTCCGAAAGAGACAGTGGCCAGTAAGAAAAACATTGTTTGCCAACTGTCATTGGCAATAGTTAACTGTAACGGCATCACCACAAAACGGTGGCTTAAAGGAGCAATGTCCGGAAATGCAATTTTCCTGCAAGTGCGGTTTTACATCTGGTACACTTTTCTTGCTGGTGTCATTTGCAAACCAAGAAAGTGAAACTGGCTAGATTCAGTTTAAAGTTCTTCATAAATCTCTGGTAAACACACGACAGTACAGAAATCCTTTCTTTGCTTTCTCTGACAATTTAACAACTGTTGTCATATGCATTGTCCATCGAGAACAAGATGACGCTATAGCAAAATAGCTTTTATTGCACGGGTGACATTTTAAGGTGGCGTTGCCTTTTTCTCGAATACACTCTTTTTTTAATATAAGAACGTGTAATTTGGGGCTTAGGACGAGCGTTCTTTTCTTGCTATTTCAGCCTGAAAACGTTCTTCGTTGTGTGGTATACTATAAAGTTCGACTACAAACTGAGTTGTTATTCAGTCTATCATGCAACAAGAAACCGCACTCACGGTTAGTGTTAGAAACGTCCTTAAGTATTTGAGTTAACTGTCATCATATTACATTTCTTGTACTTCTATTTATAAACTTTATACGAGTCACCAAAACAAATAAAACAAATGGGAAAAAACGACGTTTTTAATTGACTCTCCTCTTAGGTATGTTCTTAGTATGCTTTTAAAAGTTTGGTTAATCTCTGTTCGTAGCTGCTTTGAATTAGGTCAATGCTTATTCAACACAGGTAAAATGAGGATCACCATTTTAATCCAAGGTAAAACAGGATTCAACCTGAGACCAGTATAGCTGTTGCCGGTAAAATCCGATCTCAGGTTCTCAGGTGAATTAAGGCCTGGGCCCAGATCTATTTTATATCCATTGGATATATAATACGAAATAACTTTGGGACATCGTTAGCAGCAATAGGATGTGAAGCCTTAACTGTTATATAGGATGATATATTATCACGTGACATGTCAAATTTATTTATAGCACAGAAATCTCAGCTAAACGGCAACACTTTTAATCATTTTCTGGTGGCTGGATTTATCTTGATGATGTTAACATTGTTGGGTACATCATTTCTGTGCTTGGACATTTCAAGGTAATTTTAAATAAATGTCCGATAAAAGAAATCCTTTTCCTTAGGGGACTGGGCACTAGTACAAAATGCTGTATATTTCGAAAAGTAAAGACAGGTTTTACAAAGGCCAAGCACAGTTCGTTTTCTCTTATCATTTTGACTAATCTAGTATTAGCGAAGTGAAATAAATTTTAGCATAAACTGCTGCTGTTTTTTTTTTATTTTGTAGCCGTAACAAGTCACGTGACCTCATTTGCAAACGGCATACAGATCAATATAAAAACGTTTTTGACGTTATTAGTCTGCGAAAGTCTTAGGTTGTTATTACTAGACTTTGAGAAGCTAGACCACCCCACTTACTTTTTTGTCCAATAATTTGGGGCCAGGTCGGAACCCATGCCTAAATTTACTCGAGTTGAATCCGTTTTTACCTAGGTTAAAGTGGTGATTCTCATTTTACCTAGGTTGAATATGCACTCAGATGAATTGAAGAAAATTGTTTGGAGTCTAAATTAAGCTTAAAGAAAATTCAGTTTTGGTTATTTTACATGGATATCAATTGACTTATTATTCAAAAGTAAATAATGAAAAGAACTTAATTGACCGCTTCCCATAGGGGGCGCCCCATAGGTGGCCAATGAAACTCAACGAAACGACAGAACAGAAAAACAACAACAACACCAACAACAAAAACTGTTAAGAATCGCAACTGGATGGAGGAAACCAGTTGGCTATTTACAAGTGCAGCTTGGAAGTTGAACCAGGGACTACCAGGATCAAATTCAACGAGTGGTTAGAGCAGGTCTTAAACCCGGGATCTCCGGATCTCAAGGCAAGTGCCCTAACCACTGGGCCACACTGCCTCCTGATAATCGATAGCTGGAATAATCCATTTGCAGAGAATCAAAACGATTTCAGCATTTCAACAGCCAAAGGAAGCTCCCGATGATGTTAGAACGACTCGAAAGCACTCCACCAAAAGTCAAGTTCCATGATCCCTTAAAACTGAAGAAATGGAAAAAAGTTTCTTTTCTCACCAAGCCAAAAGAAAAAGACCACTGGATGAGCAGTCATACTTAAAGCAGACAAGAATCTCTTCACCTGGATGATAATCATGGGACAAAACCGGAAGACTGATGTCAGAGATTTGCTAAGTCATAGTCTTGGTCCTTTGCCCTGGACTCTAGCAACGCCAAAACTTTGCCAGACACATACATGTGTGGTTTCTGTCAATTTGGTATGTTCCAATTATGCTCATGAAAAAAATAAAATGTCTTTAGACAAAAATGGCAACACTTTTTGTTGCGAGTTATTAAACCGGACTGGTTTAGGACAATGTATAATGTAAGCTTTTACAAAACTGTGCTTGAAAATAAACGTTTTTTTTTTCCAACTAGACCCAGTCCCCCAAGGAGGTTTTATCCCATCTTGACGCCTTCGCTTTTAATTATTTTACAAAGGCCAAGCACACTACTTTTGTAGTGAGCAAATTAAGGAAAATTGAGACCCATGCCTTAATTTACCTGACTATGGCCTTAAATGAAGGTGGCCCGCAAAGTACTAGAATTGACATTGTGTTTGTCGCGTACAGAGAAATATCCATCGAGAATGTCGAGAGAGGTATCAGAGGGGAGGTTCAATGGGGGCAATGAGCAAACATCACTGCCACACAGCTAATCCCACAGATGAGGATGTTTCTCATTTAAATGAAGAACAAGACCAGCTTGATTCGATTTTTTGCAAACGAGTTCAAGAAAGAGAAATACAGGAAATTCTGCAACGCCAAAGAAACGTTCTTTTCATAACAAGCGAAGAGAAATGCTGGAAAATCACAGGCGAAAGTGTGGAAGAAGTGCCAGAGCTGGCAAGCTCACAGGAAGAAGTTGACACGCGGCTTTTACTTCATGCTTCACACGCTGCCCAAGAGGGTCATCGAGCTGTCATTGTCGTCACAGAAGACACAGATGTTTTTCTTTTGCTACTGTCATTCTGTAGAGCCATGAACGCAACCATGTTGGAGAAGTGTGGCTCCAGTACAAGCACCAAGCTGATTGACATTAAAAAAAATCACAACCGTGCTTGGTGAAGACACATGCAGAGGTCTAATTGGTGTGCACGCTTTTACAGGCTGTGATAGGCTAAGCGTAAATTTATTTGCAGGCAAGGAAAAAGCAAAAGCCGTAAAGATACTTAAGGATGAAAGGAAGAAACTTTCTCTAGATTGGGCGAAGAATGGCAACTTCCACCTGACCTCTTCACCCTCATAGAAAAATTCACTTGCGATCTCTATTCATCTCGAGCTACTGCGCGCTACAATCTCTTCTGTTCCAAGAATGGTGAGATGGAATCCTTTCAACTAACACCGTGTAAAGATGCCCTTGCCGGCATGGGATGGAAACTGAAGCAAGTGGAAGAGCGAGAAGAACTTCAATTTGACTGGATGGATGGAAAACCTGCTCCTGATGCAGTCCTAGAGCTACTTGAATAACGTCCTGCAAGCAATTTAAAGGACGTGTTCGTTCCTACCGCGAAAATCCATTCTTACAATACACGAGCCTCGACCTCTAAGAATTTCTATATCCAGAAATCTAATACTGAAATTAAGAGGAAGTCCTTTTCAAGAATTGGTGCAAAACTGTAGAATGAGATACCAACTATTAAAGTTAAGGGCACTCCCTAAAGCTACTTTTAAAAAGAAGACAAAAATAATTTTGGAAAATGAAGATTCTTATAAAGATTTAGAATCCATCATATCAAAAGTTAACTTTTACTCTTCATAGCTGTACATCCTTATTTTCCGATCCTGTTTTGTCCCTGCTTCTGCTCATTTGCTATGTTGCCTAAATGAACCAGTGCAGTACGAGTTTCTCTCAAGTAGTTCTTCTTTTGCCTTTTCTGTAATTTGTTTTTTTTTCCTTTAAACAAAGGTTAGCAGATTTCATTTATTTTTATTTTTCCTGGCCCGCCTCGATTAGCTGCCGCTACCTGCGGTGCCAGGTCTGTTATTACTGTATTATGTGCAAAAATGTAATAAAGTTGTTGTTGTTGTTGTTGCAAGCTTCCCGGTTGTGTTTGCTTGGCTAATGATCTGAAATGCACAGACATTTGCACTCTGAAAGAATGCCAAAACCAAGTCTAGTTAAAGGTGATGAAGAAATTGATCTTTATAATTCAGATGATGACACAGATGACTCAGATGATACTGATGTAAATAGATGGAAAGTAAGAGAGAACGAAATGGAAAAAGCTAAGAACGAAATAGAGAGAGAGAAAAAAAGAAAGAAATGTCATTGTAAGTCAATTGTACACATGTTGACTTAGTCTTTCTGTCACACAATTTCACTAGAGAGAGACTGGAAACTAGCAGAAAAGTCAAATGTAATAGAGTAAAAATGTAAAGATGACCAATTTTGATCATACTTCGCGTAGAGCAAGTCATTTGAGATGACAACAGAAGTATTTTGATTTAGAAGAAACGTTTACTACAGATAATGGTAAAATTAACAATGAAGGCAATACTAAGATTTGACTACTTGAACTTTGATCCAGTTATCAGTCACATGACTAAATAGAGATCACAAATTAGTCAATTAACATTTGTTTTAGTGTTGTAGAATTATGTAAGTTGTTCAAACCAGAGCTTTTTGAGAGCTTTTTTTCAACTCGATGATAAATTGAATAGTTGATGATAAATTGAACAGTTTGATGATTTTGAATCGAAAAATCAAGCCTCGGGAGGGGGGGAAGGGGGAGGGGAACGCTTCGTACACCATATAGCTGTACCGGATACATTGCCATCACCCAAAAATATAAACTAGGGATATCAAGCAACATTTTGATGTACATTAGCCTTTGTCCCCCTGAGTGGTACCAAATGGCCACGTTTGGCTACCTGGCTCATGCACTACTTATCATATCTGGAAATTTCCAACGCCACATTCACATTCCATGTTTTCATTCGAGTGAAAACAGTTTTCAGCATCAGGGGCACCCAACGTCAATTTTCAGAAAATATCTGTTCGGAAGACGATTTGAGATCTAGAATTTTCGGAACATTTGTTGTAAAATTTCTTGCCGGCCTGCCTGTCTTAGGATTTTCGAACATCTAAAACAAAGTATAATTGCCCAAATTTTCGAAAAGGTAACTTTGGATCCCTATAATTTTCGGATCACTAGACTTTACGCTAGGAAATCCGAACAGATGAAAAATCTTTAGGGGATAAAAATATGGCTATATCTACCGTTTAAATACCGTGAAAATACGTTTAACAATGCTATCTTTAAGTGGTTTTGAACTAAATTCTCGTCGGGTGCCCCTGTCAGCGTGCGTATGTTCAAGATTAAGATTTATTATGATATTTTCCTTACATCCTCGCTCGCGCTTTCATTGTAAAACTATTGAGAAAATCCCCGTATGAAGTTAAAGCCTTACCCATTTCGGCGAGGAGGGCCGGAAAAAGCCGTAAGGCCCGGTTAGGAACAGGTACTGCTCTGTGCGATGCCATTTTAGATGATTTCGTCCCTTCTAAACATTCAAGTCATTTATATGCAGAAAAGCAACCACAAGCAACATATTAGAACAATTTTCTGTGCAAATTTGTAACTTTTTTTTGGCACAACTTTATCCTCTGATTGCTCAAGAATAGTGTAAAGAGCCCATACGATAAAATGCTTACTGACTGAGTTTAGGTGGGCCGGACAGGAAAACTGTTTGGCCCTAACGCAGTTAGGTCCGTGAGCTATTAAACCTCGGGCCAAATATTTTTTCCGTTCAGCCCTCCTCCTACTCCTACTCGGTCAACAAGTTCATAAGCTTATACCTTCTCTATAGCCAAGCTTGACTTTTAAGAATAACATTTGCACAGGTTCGGATGTTTTTTGAAGAAATTTTTGTCGTAAAAACACATCACTTGTACCAGTTCTCAGAATATTGTGGTTTAGGAGCCATAACAAACAGCATTTCTCGCAACAGGCAATGAAATTCGTTCTTGCTTTTCTGAAGCACACGGAAACACCTCGGCGGTGTTTCTCCGATTATGGTGTTTGCAGATAGAAGAGCTTTTTTGTTTGTGTCTTCAGCTTCCCACACGCGCAATTCAGTGCCTATATTTGTAAGCAACATATCCTGCATTGGAGAGGTCACATTTAGTATAGGTAATCACATGCGAGTGCAATTTGGAATATATGAGCATGAGAAAATTTTTATAAAGACGAACAAAACGGGCGAGTGCAATTGCACTCTTTTCAATTGACGTCAAGATTTAGAGCCCAAAGCATTATGGGATTAACACGAGGACAAAAACACAAATTTTGTCTCCACTCCACAACAAAAAACAACACAGCATCGCTGAACCAAATAAGTTTATTTTGGGAGGGCCTGGCGAGAACCAACCCGAACACTATACAAGACTGAACATTTACCTAACAAACCCTTGAAAGGCAACCAAGGGTAAAGC
Source organism: Montipora capricornis (assembly GCF_036669925.1). Lineage (NCBI taxonomy): Eukaryota > Metazoa > Cnidaria > Anthozoa > Scleractinia > Acroporidae > Montipora > Montipora capricornis. The sequence goes on along the minus strand of NW_027180197.1, from coordinate 254,339 downwards.
TATCTTCACACGTACAAGTCACTTCATAGTACCAGTAGGGCTGGTAAGCCAAAACACTCAATATATGGCCTAATTCTACAAATAAGCAAACAGTCTTGGTACCAGTTAGGCTGGAGGACATCAGCTCCGCCATTATATTTGACTATAAGATAAACAGGCCATCCTGGCGTCCTACCCCAAATAAGCTCTGGTTAGAAGCTTTGTGCCAGTTAGGCTGGGGAACATCAACTCCGACATTAAATTAAACTATAATATAAACAGGCCATCTTGGCCTACATCCCCAGATAAGCTTTCCAGCTCTGTGCCAGTTAGGCTGCCAGTTAGGCGGGGGATCACCAACTCCTACGTACATTATAAATAAAATACAATATAGCTTAGAGTACAAATACAAGAATAAAACGGACAAAAGCCTTAAAACTAGCAGAGCTGAGCAACCACTAACAAAGAAAATGCGGTTCGAACGGAGGCCAGAAAAAACCTGCCAGAAAAAACCCCTGTGGGGAAAAAAGAAAATGTGCAGGAAATCTGGGTAGGAACCATGGCTCAAGCTCCAAGCGATTAGAAGCCCATCCTACGAAGGCTTTACAAGAATGAAATTAGAATAGCCGATTCAACCAGACTGGATGCATGATACCAGGAAAAGAAGGAACTAAGCAAAGAAAAAATTAAACGAAACGAAACGAAAGAACGCGGTTGGTTCTGAAGCCTAGATGACAGCCAGGTGTTATACTCGGTCTTATATACCCCTGAAACCCTACCCATGATACCCCGGCCTGTAACCCAGGCCCATGTTGTATCTCGTGCCGACAAAATAGTTATTTCAGCCTTGTTCGCTTGCTCACCCGTCAGAAATAACATATTTTGTCTCCACTCCACAACAAAAAACAACACAGCATCGCTGAACCAAATAAGTTTATTTTGGGAGGGCCTGGCGAGAACAACCCCTATCTAGAGTGACAAAGAATTGGGCAAAAGGCAAGATAAATAGACACTATTAGCTTACATGGCTTAGAGCCCGAGGAATTTGGAAACAGAAAGCCTTTGATCAAGGTCGTCGTCAACATATGTGTCTTTGGCTTGCACGGACTTCCAGCGACCGTGTCGCTGAAACACTCTGTCACTGACACCACTGTTAGCTGCCATAGTCGCGCCACCCGAACGCAGAGAGTGCAGCCCGAACTTGGAAGGGTCGGCCCCGATGGCCTTCAAATCCCGCCTGAAAGCTTCCCTCATAGTACTGTAACTAATAGGCCTATCGGGGGCTATCAACTTACAAGAATCCTTTCCCTTGGAAATGGGTCTAAAAATCAGATCCCTGGAATCTGGAGGAATTTGAAATTTCGAGAGATACCTTTTAAGGAGCTTGACAGGACACGCACCACTAGGAAGCTCGGAAATAACTACCTCGTCTCCTCGACGAAGCTGGTCGTTCTTACTTTTGGGGACTTTAATAACCACGAATCCCTCATTAAAGAAAACGTCATTCCTCCTTATCCTGGAAACATCGTCGAACCTGAAGAAACCGGCAAATGACAAAATATACAAGGTAATATTGCGCAGCTCAACAGGGTTGTCAAGGTTAGAACGGCTAATAATGTCATGAATCACACTAGATGAAACGGGCTCCTTGCGGTTAACGATAGCAGTACCAAGAAGCCTTTTTGAAGCAGACCTGGTGGCCTCGACAATAGGGTTATCCGTGGGAGAAGGGATACCAGCCATACTATGAGCCCACTTTATGCCATAAAAGGCAGAATCAATTACACTAGGGGAATGGGATTGCTCGATAAGGTGTTGTAAGTACAATGCAACATGAAAGGGTTTAGCGGGGAAAACATTCCCGTCAAACATACTAATGGCGAATTGCTTCCACTTGCGGTAAGCACGGTAGTACAGCAATGATGTACTGGTGGCCTTCGAGGACAGTACTGTCGTCTTCAGCCTGTCAGCTAACCCCTGCACGGGACCGTTAGGCAGAGCGTCCTGATCAAAGTCCCAAAAACCGGATTGGAAGATATCTAGAAGATACAAAAATAGGTGAGAAATACTGAGAAAAACCAATAGCAGAAATAATAGCAAACAGACAAGAGACGGGGAAAATGGCAGGAATAAACAAACATAAATGTAACGAATAAATAAACCCTTTATTGCATGGAAAGTATCACACCACGCGGTGGGACCAAACAATAGCCTACATGAAAACCAACAGGCAGCTCACGCAAAGCCGTATAAAAACCAAACTAGAGTAACATCTAATTACAAGAGTCACACTTTCCATAAGGCAAAGTGCAAAACCCCTCACGACATAAGGGGGGCCTAGGATGGCGAAAGTCGACTCGCAGAGCAACAACATCAAAATCAAGGGGTTTGGTGCCAAAAAGGGAATTACGGGCTTTCCCTTTGACAAATAATCCCTGGAACTTGGGTAAGTAGACCCAGTCAATGACGAATCTGCTCCAGTGCACACCATCTGTTGCGCAGACGTTCCAGAAGAACGACGACTTCCATAGCGGCAAAATTAGGGTACCTCTAGCAAGACACACTTCCATGTGTTTAAGAACTCTAACGATTAGGCAAACAGGTGGACAGAGCCAGTTATTGTCGTATCCCCAGTCCTGGGAAAAGGCGTCAACTGCCTCACAGCCGGGCTGAAAAAACCGGGAATTAAACCTTGGCAATTTGGAGTTGTAACTACAGGCGAACCTGTCGACGGTATGTGGACCCCAGTAATCATTAATACTTCGAAAAATAGAATCATTAATAGCATAATCGTCGAAATCAACAATCTTGCTGATGGAGTCGGCTCTGACATTAAGATCCCTAGGGATCCATCTAGCATCAAGAGAAATGCGATACTTAAGGCAAATCTGAAAAGCTTCAAGAGCTAACGCCTGCAGATCCAATTTCCTGCTGCCGTTGAGAAGGATAGACTCAACGTTCTGGTTGTCTGAATACCAGATGACCCTAGTGTTGGACAAACGCCCTGCAAAGGCCTCCAAGGCGAGACAAACGGCCTTAAGTTCTCTCCAAGTAGAACTCTTCACTTTTTCCTCAGGAGACCAATTCTGATGGAAAACCAATTCGGAATGGGACTCGACAAACGCGCCACAGGCTGAATCGGAAGCATCGGAGAAACTAACTCGGAACGGAAGCGATAGTACCCCCCAATAAACTCTACCGTTGAGGGAATCTACATTGTTAGCCCAAAAGTTAATTTCCGAAATGGAATCCTCCGACAAGAAAACCTCGCTATCCCAGGATAAAGCAGAATTCACCACTGAAAAGAGATGCCTGGTCATAATACGGGTGACTGACCCAACGCAGGAAGAAAGTGAAATAATCTGGCCCGCAACGCTGGCGACACTTTTAACGTGAACCTTGCAAACAGACTGTTGCGAAGACAAAGCCTGCAATGACCCGAGGTCGGAAGTCAATTTCACGATGCGTTCATCGGTGGCCTGAACAGAACCATCAATGGTGTTAAGAACAACTCCTAGCCAGGTAAGAACTTGAACTGGTTCCCAAACGGACTTTTCCTGGTTGGGGACGAAACCAGACTTGAGTAAATCGGAATGAACGGCTAAACTGTGAATTTTGGCAGAAAGTTTATCGATTCCCCCTCCTAGGCCATCATCCAGGAAAATGGCAATAGGAATACCCCGACTTCTCCAGGATTTTTGAAGCGGTTTGAGCATCTTGGTGAAAATAAAAGGAGCAGAAGAGAGGCCAAACGGAAGAACGCAAAATTGAAAATATCTGAACTTACCACTGCCAAAATCCCAAGCAAAAGCAAGGTATTGGCGGTGCTCCGGGAAAATTTCGATGTGATGATAACCCGATTTCAGGTCAAATTTAAATAAATAATAGCCCTTGTCAAAAATCTGAGTGGCTACGGACAAGTCTTCGCACTTGAACTTTTGTTTGTAAATAAAAGCGTTCACGTGTCTCAGATCTAAGATTAGTCTCTGTTTACCCGAACTGCGAGTAGAAACAGAGAGCGGATTAATAATGCCCGGCGCGCAAAAAATTTCCTCGACAAGGTCAAGCTTGAGTAGGTCATTAACAGCTTCAGACACAAAAGCACTGTTGTTACGTGCAGAGGCATTGTTAGTTTTGTAGAAAGGTGTGGGAAGATGAAAGAACGGAATCTTGTAGCCCTGGATAATGACATTCAGGATGAACTGAGAAACTTCTAATGAACGCCAAAAATCAATGCATTTTCGAAGTCTTCCACGGACTGAGGGCAGAGCAGGAGTATCAATATCAGCAGAACATAGGGGATCTTTAAACGAACTTAAAACTAGCGGGAAAACAGTGGGAGAAGATGGGTCAGAACTGGAATCAGGCTGACAATCACTCAAAGCTTCCAAAATAAAATCATTACGATCAAAACAAGACAGGACTACACCTGATAAATCCTGCTCATCTAGTCACTTTGAAGTTGAAGAGTTGGACTGTGTTGTCATCGCGGGGCAGCAGGCACGCCAATGGCCGGCCTTTCCACAAGCGAAGCATGTGCCAATGTTACGACGACGAGACGGGAAACCGGAATTGGTCGCGGCTGGCTGGAAGGACAGAGGTTGTGATTGGGAACTTGAAGACGAAACCGACCTGCTGAGCGGGGAAGATGTTTTAGTCGCAGCCATTGCTGAAGACTTCTTCTTCTTTCGAGAAAACGTGGCTGCACGGGCACGTCTCTCAGCACCGTGGATGCGTTTTTCGTCCTCTGAATCATCTGCTAGATCGTGTTGTTTGTATTCTTCGACCGTACTCCAACCGTATTCAGACTTGTCGGCGAGAAGAATATGCTTCTGCCGTTCGACGAGCAATTTCTCACCTTCTTCGAGGTCAGACTTGACTTTCTCAAGGTTGGACTTCTCAGCGGCAGACTTGGCGCTGTCGAAGGTTTCCGCAAGCTTGAGATTGAACTTAAACTGGTCCTCGTTGGCTTTTCTTTTAAACTTATGGGGCTCTTGAAATTTCAGTTTCTTGATCTCTTTCATTTGCTGTTCTGTCGAAGTCTCGTTGGCACGCTTAATCTGACCTGCAGTGTCCTTGAGCAGCTCCTTAAAGGAGGCCATTAACTGATTGTTGTTGGCTCTAATTAGGTCGGACACTTCGTCTTTGGTAACCGACATTACGGCAAAAAGAAAAAATTAAACGAAACGAAACGAAAGAACGCGGTTGGTTCTGAAGCCTAGATGACAGCCACGTGTTATACTCGGTCTTATATACCCCTGAAACCCTACCCATGATACCCCGGCCTGTAACCCAGGCCCATGTTGTATCTCGTGCCGACAAAATAGTTATTTCAGCCTTGTTCGCTTGCTCACCCGTCAGAAATAACATCTTTTGCGAAGTTTGCCCGCATTTCAATCCCATAATGCTTTTGTAATAAGGTGTTACCATTTATTTTTATCACTTGTGGAGAATGATATTTGTAGTCTGAAAAAACTTACAAGTGCTTATTAATTCCAAATTGCACTAGAAAAATCATATGATTACTTATTAAACATATACCTGAAAAATTTCTAGATAGTCTAGCTGAAGCAACGCTCGCGTATCAGGGAATTGTGCAAAAATTTGCGCCATCCAGGGCTCGCAATTGATTGACTTTCTGACTTTGTTTGCTCATTGATCAATCAGAATGCTCGGTTTTTTTGCTTCTTTTTGCACCGAATTTTCGTTTTTCTGCACTATATTACGTGAAAACTGCATTTCTCTTAGCCAATCAGAACGGAGTAATCTTGCCATAAATATTATTTAATTAAAAAGAAACAACACACGGTTGTCTGACCCATGATCTTGGTCTTTGTCTCTTGCATCTCTCTCTTCCTAATAAACACGGCCAGGACGATAACTGCTGCACTTATAAATGCTAATATCCTTCTGTAGTCATTTTGGCTAAATCTTCTTCATTGAAAGCTATAAGGACGGACTCGTTTCTAAGTGGTCGAGACTACGGTAACAGTTGCCATAACGACTCTACTCCACCGTCCGAAACAACTGTCTTTTTCACCTGGACGTATTTGTTGGCAAAGAGCAAACGCCTCAAGACGGAATTCTCAACCTCAGTGAAATGTCAGCTGCACCTTTCACCAGCAATTACTGCAGTCTCAATAACTTGCCTCAACCAATAGTTTTTTTATATTAAGAAATGGTGAAAACTCTTAAAATATGTGAACTGAAAACTGACATTTCATATCTTTACTTTGTTCTGTCATCTTTAAATTGAAGTGTGCTCAGGCTACTGTCAATCGTAAATCAACTTGATTATCCACAGAGTGCCCTTAAATAAATTGTGTTTGAAACGATTCAGCAAGCAAGTCAAACAAAAAAGCCGAAGATGACAGTATGGTGATAGGAACGATACTTACAGGCATAGCGCATTTCAAGTTCATTTTTTTCGTGGTCGCGAGCCGCTAACACGGTGTTTCGCGATATGGGTGTGTAAAAGCGCCCCTGGCAGTCGATATAAGTCCATTAGTCATCTCACTAAGTCAGCCTAAACCATGAATGAAAGAAGTCAGTCTTATACCAGTAACTAGTTAAACCAGTCTATCGCCATCCGGAGGTAAATTTATGTGCTAATTTCGGCCATGAAATTGCTTACATTCTGAAACCTGCTTTGGAGAGCTGAAGACTGCTAACGCCTAAAGAAACCAAGCCTCATTATATATGAATGGGCAGTGCGTCGTTGAATTATTTGCTTATTATTTTCGTTGGATCTCTGTAAATTAAAAAATTATGTTGACCACGCAATTTGTCATCCAAATCAGCCTGCTGCTGAATCCGTATACAATTCTTGGAAGCATGCGGTGACGTGAATGTTCAATTGAAAGCCAACTGAATTTCGAGATGCTATCAGATGAGAGCAACTCACTGTGTTAGCAGCGGCGAAGGATGCCAGAAAAAAAAACACTGAGGTCTTCGTTCGCAACTGCTTTAGTTTCTCTCAGCTGCAATGATCAATTTCACATAGAGTTATTGCAACGGCAACGCGGAAAGATATGTCACAATCCGCTAATTTTGTGTTGTTTGCTCCAGGACTAGGCTTTTGTACATTATGCTAGCATTTTTTCCAGAATTTTAGTGAGGCAAAAGCATTGAGCATTATTCAAGCATTTTAGTGGCATTTTCCCGGAATTGTTTTTTTTTTTCGAGAGACTAAAAAAGAAATTATTCTTCTTAGAGAAAATGAAGACTAAAACTCAATTTTCTAGGGATAGTCAACTGCTCTCTGTTCTTCGCCTCGTAGATGATTTCGAGGATTTTGTTTTTTTTTTGGCTGTATTTATGAACTTGTATACGTTGTTGTTACTTGCAACACTTGTACGTTTTTTTTGTAAGTGTTAACAATTAACACCATGTCAAAAATGTTGAAATTAATTTTAAAAACCGTTTGTATAATGGGCATTATCCGAGCATTTTAGTGACTTTTTTGGGGGAGACCGAGCATTTTAGTGGGAGAATTGTAGCATTAAGGTGACGCATTTTAGTGGGGAAACAAAAGCATAATGTACAAAAGCCTATCCAGGACACCTGCGATTGCCTCGAGGGATGACATGGTGTTCATTTAATGACGTCCACAAAATTTAAATACATGGTGCTTGCAACACATTCATACGCCTACACAGATATTGTTGCTTTTGATGAAACATTGATTTTCTTCTTATATATTTAATAAAGCTTACAGAACGGTCAATATGCCCTATTTCAATTGAAAAGTTCTTGAAAAAGTCGTATTTATCAAATTTTGTGTTGTAAAATATTCATATAGCCCCGCATTTTAATACTTCAAACTGGCTGAAATAGACAGAATTTCTATTAGTCCTTTTTTGATCTTTCGAAGGAAAAAAAATGTGGACTTTAGTTTTTTTACGACTTCAGGTCTTCCAGCAGGTTTACTCTAAGGTTATTAAGTGTTATGTTTTTCAAGATTACCTTTTAAGTCATCACCGGGGTCTTTTGAATTTGGCAGTTTTCAGTAGCACTGAGCTGCAGGCAACAACCTTGTTCGCTCGGCTGAATAAATATATATAACGCGAGTTTGCAATGTTGAAGCGACTAAATAAATACGAAGACATCTGCAGATAAAAATTCGCAGCTAAAAGAACCAATTAATCGACGCCAAAAGAAGCTGTGGGAGGTGCGCTGAATGCAGTTTTACTGATAAAACCTGGGCTGCCATCAGGGGGATAAAAAGAAGATAATGTGAGAATCAGAATTGCATTGTTGCTTTGTCGGGGGGAGTTTGAGAAGTTAACATCCCTTAAACCGAAGGATTTCTTCTTCATGTTACTAAGGCCCGGTTCATACGTCGCATTTCTGCCATGTCGAATTCAATTCAACGAATTAAGTGCGGCAGAAATTCGACGTCTCAATCGGCTGCCGCATTTCTGCCGCACGTTCGACTGGTCTTGTCGCATTATCCGACAGAAATGCGACACCGATTCAAACGTGGAATTTCTGCCGTGTCGAATTCAATTCATACATTATGTTAATGTATTGAGCATGCGTAGACTGAGGCTAGCTATCCAAGATGGCGTCACTGAGGGAAGAGTCAGATTCAGAGGAAAGCTCTTACTCTTTGTCTGACAATGAAAATTTGGCCCCGCAGAAAAAAAAGAGACGAGGCAGAAAAGCGCAGTGGCAAGATAGACACGTTGCCGACATGGTAGATGTCATTTGCTGCAACGACAACTTTGCTAGGAAGCTCAGTGATTTTCACCAACTCCAAAAACACCAAAAACAACGAAGTGTATTCTCAAGTGCAGAAGGAAGTCGAGAAGCGATACATAGGCTCGAATAATTTTCCCTACTCGACTGAACAAATGCGAACAAAATTTAAACGTTGTGTAACCGAGTGCAAAAAACTTGGGCTGACTATCAAGACGGCGACTGGTGTTAAGAGAATTCAAGAAGATCGTGGTTATGGGCCATTGTTCAACCAGTTATTTTCCTTGGTGCAGTCAAGAGATTCTTGCAACCCAGAGCTCGCAGAGGAGCCTTCCTCCAGTCGCAATGCCTCGAGTTCGGTGAGTACTGAAACCAGTCCAGAGGACGGAGGCAAAAAACTTTTTGTTCCCAAGAAAAGATACAAGGAAAAGAAAAAGAAGGAAGACGTTCTGACATCTGTGGTCGAGGTTCTGAAAGATATGTCCCAACAGGACACTACTGCTGACCATGGGAAATTTTTTCAGGAAGAAAATGAACGAGCCAGGGAGCATGAGAGCCTCCGTTGAGTATCTTGGTCCGCCATATTGATAGGTAGTTACGTAACCTTTGTAACATTTTTCCGCTGACCAACATACACAGCGGTATCAATTCAAAGATTTAAATTCGGCAGAAATTCGACGTTTGAATCAGCTGTTGCATTTCTGCCGCACTTAATTGAATTGAATTCGACACGGCAGAAGTGCTACGTATGAACCGGGCCTATTTAGAGTCCCTTCAATACTGTTGGATTCCACAGACAGAAAAAACACGTTTCTCTCAAAATCACTTCAAGGTAATTTGCGTGAGAAAAGTACAGTTGTTGATAGTGTGGTGTAGTTTCTTGCCATGAGTTGAGTTGCTCAGCGTACGGAGAGGGAAGGGAGACTTCAAAAAACCAGAATAGTCCCATTAAATTCCTCCCCTAATGCCATCTTAGTTACCATGGAAAACTTCACTGCTGCCCAACCGAAACAATGTCCTTCTCTCACAGAAGATAAACTTGACGTTAAGATCATCAAGATCTTGGCCTACAGTATAGTTTCGATCGTTTCTTTCTTTGGAAACTCTGTCATCATTGCAACTGTGATCAGGAACCGACGGATGCAGACAACTGTAAACTATCTCATCGCAAACATGGCCGTATCGGATTTCTTTATTTCAGTGTTTGCGGTGCCGATGAAAATCTCCGAAATCGCAAACGGTCCTCGAAGATGGCTAATTGAAGGATCTGTGGGATTGATTTTTTGTCAGCTGATCTATTTTTTCCAAGACATTTCATTGCTTGTTTCGATTCAGAGCTTGGTCGTCATTGCTGTAGACAGATATCGCGGAATTGTTTTTCCATATCGCCCCGCCATAATAACCCAAAAACGATGTAAAATTGTTATCGCACTGGTATGGGTGGTGTCGATGAGTTTACACAGCATTTATTTCTTTATTATTCGTCTTAGTTCCAACAATAACACAACATATTGCATTTTCAGCTGGGAGCCAAAAATGTTCTCTTATCCCAAAAAAGCCGAAGAAGATTACGTTGTAGTTGTGTTGGTTCTCGTAGTGATTGCTCCATTTTTGACTTTAGCACTCTTGTACACTCGAATCATAAGGAGTTTGAGAATTCAAGGACACACAATTCAGTATAGTAAATCAAGGCTTCAACTCAGAATTTACAAAGAAAACGTAAAAGTCATAGCAAACATCTGCGCTATAATTATTGCATTTGCCCTTTGTGTTCTGCCACTGTTCGTGTACGGAATGTTGTTTTACTTTGTGTGGAAATGGGAAATGCCGTGTAACATGATTCAATTTGGATTCGATGTACATTTTGTTTTGTTTTCAAATGCTGCCATAAATCCCCTCATTTACTTCGTATTCAATGATAGATATCGCCGAGGATTGCAACAGGTTTTAAAGCAGGTCCAGTTTTGCCGCAAAGACCGTGGCGATAACATTAACGCCGATGAAATATGCTTAAATCATCGGAACACCAATTCAGAGACGGCGGCGTAAATATTCCAGTCCTCTTCATCATTTTATCGTTGTCATCGTGGTCGTCATCGTTAACGTTGTCATCATAGTATCATCGTCGTCGTGGTAATCGTCATTATCGTAATTATCATTATCGTCGTAATCGCCATCGTTATTATGGTAACTGTCATCATCGACATCGTTACAATCATGGCCATCGTTCGTCATCGTCATCGTGGTAGTCGTCATCATCGTAATTGGTCACTATTATCGGGATAATGATCGACATCGTCATCATTATCGTCGTTGCCATCAGCCGTCATCATCGGCATCATCGTTGTCATTATCGTCATCTTCATCATCGTCATACAAAAAAGAGAATGAATTGTCCTGAAATTCTCACAATTATCATCATTATTATAGTGCTCATCTTAGGTATTTTACAACGCCTTGCCGCAGTATCTCATTAACGAACTGGTTCGCATCGAGAAAAGAGCGATCTCAATTATTGTGCCCTTCACGAGCTACATTAATGCATGTGAATTTCTTGGCGAAACACCCATAGTGGATGATATTGATTCATTATGTGGTAAGCTTTTTCATAGCATGGAATCCAGTAAAGACCATACGCTGAACAACTTACTTCCGCCACTATATAAGAATCCAAGGTATAACTTAACAAACTATCGCCCATACGAAGTGCCACACGTCCGCACCAATAGGGAAAAGAACTCGTTTACTAAAACAATGGCCCGCCAAGCGAATCAATTTTGGAATCAGTTTTATAAATTTCTTCGACTACAAGAGGCACTGGATTAAACGGGGTACTGAGCTTGTTGGCCTTTGGTTGTTTGACTAAAACTGTATCTCCCAGCTTGATATGGCTTTCCCTCACACCTAGCTTTTGGTCAGCATACGCTTTATCTTCTTTTTCTGCTCTGTGTCTCTCTCTGCCATGTTCTTCTGGGTCTCAGCAATGGTTTGTTGGCAGACTGGTGGCATCACTTCCAGCAGAGTGGTCTTGAGCTTCCTCTGGTTAAGTGCTTCGCATGGTGAGATGCCAGTAGTCGAGTGAGGTGTCGCCCGATACTGCCGTAGAAATTTGTTGAGCTCTTGTTTCTAGTTCTTATGCTTGATGGTCGCGGTTCTCAAGCATTTTCCTAGTGTCATCATGAAACGTTCTGCCTCGCCATTTACCCTTGGCCAGAGAGGCGTGATCTTGCGGTGTTGAAAGCCTAAATGCTCAGCAAAATTCTTGAGCTCCACGCCGTTGAAGAGGGGGCCCGTTGTCGCTCTTTAGCACTTCAGGAATCCCTTGTCTTGCGAAAATTGCGTCGAGCTTCGGGATTGTGGATCTGGGGGAAGTGGATGTGACAATTTCCACTTTTGGCAAACGGCTGTATTCGTCGATGACAACCATGAGATAGTCTCCAGAAGGAAGTGGTTCTAGGAAGTCCATCGCGAGTTTTTTCCACGGAGCGGTTGGTAGCGGTAACATCCGTAGAGGTTCGAGTCGTTGTGCCTTGCAAGTAGTTGCTGCTTGGCATGGTAGACAGCAGTCGACTTTCTCCTTCAGCATCTCATCCACACCGGGAAACCAGACTTTCTCTCTGATGAGCTGTTTTGTCTTTACGATTCCTTGGTGTCCAACATGCGCCAGGTCTACAGCTCTGTTTCTCAGTGTGTTAGCGACTACGATCCTATTTCCCCTCAATAGTGTTCCCTTGTAGACCAATAGTTCGTCCTTCACTTCCTTGTACGCTTGTACTTCGGGATCCGTCCACAAGTCGGTTTCAATGGCCTTGATAAGCGCCTGGAGCGAAGAGTCTTTCTCCGTCTCAAAACTTGATTTCTTGCAGTGTCATCGCTTTTGGTATAGCTTGGTTGCAAATGTAGTTAACATAGTCTTCCCCGATGTTGCGTTCTTCACATTCTGCGGTGCTTGGGTGACGACTCATGAAATCGGCCGGGTTTTCGGCGTCTTTTCCAGGTCGGTAGACCATGCAGTTGACAGTTATAGGGCATTAGCCTCAACTTCCATCAATCGATGCGTGCTGATGTTGGCTTGTGACTGTTGAAGATCCCCAGAAGCGGCTTGTGATCTGTGGCGATGGTGAACTCTGACCCATACAGGTAAAGCTGAAAATGTTCAGCAGCCCAAACTACTCGTAACTTTCCCTCTCGGTCTGGGAGTATCTGTGCTCAACGTCGCTGAGTGCTCGGCTCGCGTAGCTGATAACTTTACCGTCTTGCACCAATAAACCTCCAAGTCCGACGGGGCTCGCGTCGACTATCACTTCGGTCTTGAGTCTCGGGTTGAAATACGACATCACATGATTCTTGGTCAGGGCGTATTTTAACTTGTCGAATGCTTGTTGCTGCTCGTCGGCCCACAGCCAGGGCGTGTCTTCCTTGGTTAACAGCCGTAGCGGGGCAGTTATCGTATCGTAATCTGGGATGTAACGGGACAGGTACTGAGCCATTCTTAGTAGTGACTACACCTCACTGACATTCTATGGTTTGCTCATGTCAGTGATCGCCTTGATCTTGCCTGGGTCTGCCTTGATTCCGTTCTTGCTGAAGATATGTCCGTAGAACTTTATCTCACTCTTTGAGAAGCTGCATTTTGCCTTGTTCGGGCGCACATCGTTTTGCTGGAGCCGTTGCAGCACACCACGAAGATTCTCGTCATGCTCCCTCTGGGTTTTTCCAAATACGATGATATCGTCAGAGATATTCTTGCATCCAGGGAGGCCTGTAAGGATTTCCTCAATTGCGTTCTGGAAAATCTCGGACGCCGCGTTGATTCCAAACATTAAGCTTTTGTATCGTCGAAGTTCTACGTGTGTGCTGAATGTGGTGATGTGACGGCTCTCTGGTGCTAGCTCGAGTTGGTGGTATCCAGACGAGAGGTCTAGTTTGCTGAATACTGTCGCTCCGTTGAGGTCAGCAACTAGGTCGTCGATTGTCGGCATCAAGTGCTTTTCTCGCTTCACAGACTTATTCGCCTCTCGCATGTCTACACATATTCTCACTTGGCCAGAGCTCTTGGGGACTACGACAATGGGGCTCACCCAGGGCGTCGGACCTGTCACTGGCTCGATGATGTTTAATTCTTCTAAGCGCTTCAACTCCATCTCGATATCCTTTCTGACATGGAAGGGGATGCGGCGGTGCGGTTGTTGCTTGGGTTTGACGTCAGAGTCTACGTGAAGCTTGATAACTTTTCCTTTTACTTTGCCGATTCCTCCAAACAGACTTTCCAATTCCTTGTTCCTTGTTGGGGGGCTGGAACCGAGTCTCGCCGGTTTTAACTTGATTGACGATCTTAAGCACGCCTAGCTGTTTAGCAGTGTTGAAACCCAGGAGGTTTCTTGAAGCACCTTTGACAATGTGCAAGGTGGTTTGTGTGCTGTTGGCATTGGCGAATATTTCGACCTTGACAGTTCCCAGTAGGGGTAGGGGTGTCGGTGGGCCGTAGGAGAAAATTCAGCGCTTTGTTTTTTCTGGAGCTTTTCCCTTGTACAATTCCCTGAGGATGTTCTCATCGATAAGATCAACCGATGCTCCTGAGTCAACCATCATTTCCATTTGATCTTGACTTGGCACATAGGTTGTTTGTCACGGCCTACTGTGTAAACATACTCATCTTC
>NW_027180197.1:225000-227500 GCF_036669925.1 Montipora capricornis | reverse complement strand
GTTGGCAGAGGAGAGCACTGATTCTGGTGTAATGTGGTCTGATGACCAGGCTACAAACATGTCGTCAATATATCGTCTGAGGTGTACGTTGTTGTCAAACGGTGTCTGTATTCCTTGATCTAGACTATTCATATAGATGATAGCTAAGGTTGGAGCGAGGTTATTTCCCATGGCCAGACCGGACTTCTGCGTGTAGCCTATACCTTCAATGAGGACTACGTCACTGGTAAGACAGAGCCGTAACAATGATTCAAAATCGTTATCGCTCAGATGTTGGAGCTCGCTACAGTCTGATTTGTGTACAGAAAAGAATGTTCTTAATGCGCTAAAAATTCCCGGTGTTCCGTCTGTTTTGTCCTCTAATGGGATCGATCCGTAGAGATTGGATACGTCCAGGCTGCAGAAACCTTTAATGTTGTGTAAGGATGAAATAAACAGTGTATATAAAAGTCCCATTTATCAACGAGGCCCTAAAACAACAAACACAAGCAGTAATCAAGCGATCAGGCATTCAAAATATCAAAGTTCATTATATGACTGGTCGCCCGCTATCAAGTATCTTTAGACCACCAAAGGAACAACAAAAGTGTCCCGAGGGTTGTGAGACCTGCACATCAGCTAAGAAAGTAAACAAAAGCTTATCTAAGAAGTGCGTGTACATAATTGAATGTACACACTGTCATTTAGTTTACATAGGAGAAACGAGTAGAACTGTTGGGTCCAGAATCAAGGAACACGTACGGATGAAAAAACAAACTATTTATCAGCATCTTGTTAGTCATACCAATACGCCAATGCTTAAAGACATCTCATGGGACATTCTACATAACAACATTCCACAACATCAGACACGCAAGATCATTGAAGCGCTCGAAATCAGAAAGAAAAACACTGAAACCGTCATGAATGGTTGTATTGGACGTGTCCTGACCATACACTAGCAGGCTCAATGAACCTGATCAAAGACCATTGTTCTTTACTTGTTATATATTCTGTCTTGTAAAATAACTTATCAGTCACTGATGAAGCCCTAACCGGCGAAACGTTTGACGTTCCATTATAACCAATTTGCCTTAAGAAGTCTTCATAAGTTATTTAATATTGTACGAGGCATGGCATCACCGCCTTGGTTCCTACCCAGCTTTCCTGCCTTTGATCTCCACAGGGTTGGGACAGGCTTTTCTAGCTCTTCTCGTTGAATCATTTATTTTTTCCACTACAATAATAGAGGTGCCCTTGCATGACATACAGTAGCTCTCACTTTGTATATATTAAACCCTCTAAGTAGAAACAGACAATCAGTGGGAAAAGTCTTGGAACACTCACTCTTTGAAGTTGGTTTTCTTACTGAGTTTTAATAATTGTCCCCCCCCCCCCAAGAACAATGTTGCTAACAGTGAACAAATATTTCCTTCTCTCTTTCAACATTGATTGGGGAGAGGGGGGGGGATAGGGGGTTATGCTTAGTTTATGACTCTTGAGAGGTTTTCAGCCCCATTCTGACATTAGTGTCCCACTGACCACTTTTGCCACATATCAGTGGCACGAGTCTTGGGACACTCACTCATAAACCAAGCAAAGAATTCGCATCAAAATACAAACAATTTTTTTTCTATTTTCGATTAAATTAAACAGCAAGGCAATAGATTTGAAAGCGTTCTTCAACGTTACTTTAATTTGAAGATAATATATTAATTATACGAAATTAAATATTCCGACCTAAACAAGAAATGCCCTGTATGTATTTGTTCAATAAATGCCGGAAAAGCAGTTAGAAAATACATGATTTTTCCGTTTTGCAATACTTCGACTTCAAGTACCGTAATGTAGTTGTGTTTACCCAACCCGTCTAAAAGCGGGCTAATTGTGTTTTCCTTTTAAATCCTTTTATTACTGAAAACACGTAAGGTCGTCGAATGCACGAAATTTATGCTCACGGTGTGTCAACTACTGAAATGATTGTGCATACTCTGTGCTGAATCGTACCATATAATCATTTCCCCTTTAAGTTAGCTGAATAGGGTCCAAATCTTCTCTGTCAGCTCTTTGGTTCTAAAGCTCTCTGCGCATGCGTAGGCCACTTTTCTTGCGGTTGTGCTTCTGACATTGTGTGAACCCAGCTTAAACCATGTATTCCAGTATTCAGATTACTGGATAACCCGAAAAATGAACCATTTGATCATGATCATTTGATCATGATCATTTGATTAAACGGGAAGACACATGCACACGTCGTCCTTTTTTTAAATCCCCTATCACTTTTCTGTCCCTGTAATTATCTTTTAAGGCTTCCGTCTCTGTGTTACTGTTTTCTGATTGCCATCTTGGATAATCAGTCGTGCTTGAATGAATTCGAACAAAAACGGAGCCTGAAGTGACCCCTTTCATAGCGTGTCTCCGTGTTTAAGTTGCATCGCCTTAAATATCATCGTCCAATTCTTCTGGGATGGCAGTCAGCAAACGCGAGTAGCCTGTCGTTCTTTTGCTAGCAAACGTTCTT
>NW_027180197.1:207500-220000 GCF_036669925.1 Montipora capricornis | reverse complement strand
CAACGATACTTTAGAGATCTTTCTAGTTTTTTTTTTGCGCAATTAAATAATTATGACTTTCCTTTCATGCAAAGTTGTCGACCAAAATTTATGATCTGGCAACCAAATTTTCCCCATTAGTCGCCAGCTGACACCTGAGTGAAAAAGTTAATTTCAAGCCATAACGAGTCCGCCATGTTGAGTCTTCAGAGTGCCTGTGGGGTCTGGTGAGCATAAAGGAATCAGGAAATCTGGGAATGAGAAAGTAAACGCGCCAGATCGCAAACGTCACTCCTGACTGGTAAGGTTTGATTGTGGGCCCTGATTTATATTTCCTTTAATTTTGCTATGGCTAAAAACAGTGAGGCAGTGTCTTCACAAAGCCCAGGTAAATATAAAATCTGAAATACTTAGTATGTTAGGATGTGCGTTTGCGAGGACATATTTAGCTTTTTGGTGCTTTCAGAAACCATAAAATTTTTCGCGGCATGGCTAGCTTGTTTAGTCGTTACAGACAGGATAACCTTATGACTGTGTTTACGAAAGGGGTTCTTTTAAGGATTAGCGGAGCGGTACTACTGTAACAGTTCCTTGTAAGGAATGCTACTTAAATTCCATTTAGTTTATAGCAATTTGGGAATGGAACCTAAGCATTTCCTTCTTGTTTTTTCAAAAGAAATCTAGCACACCTGCAAAGAGGGCTCTCCCAAGTTAAGAAGCAGATTCAAGTGAGGGCATTAGTAAGTAAAGGATATGGCAACAGTCAGCCAGTTATGATCTGTTAATGACAGTATAAGCACTATTACACATCAATTTTTATTTATTTTTTACTAGATTTCAGACATATGCTATCTGAACACTTATTTATCTTCTCAATGATCCGACTTGTTGCTTTTCAATTTCTTTTTAGGTGAAACAGATGCAGAAAAACCTAGTCTTGATGAAACTTGCAGAAGTGAAGGCGTTGATGACAAATGCCTGTTATCTGAATACAGTGCACGAATCAGCTGTACAGTTTACTTCAAAATAACAATCTTCAGAAATTGAAGCGTCAAAAAACACCTTGCCCTGGCCGCGAAAGAGCTAAACATCAAGCATCGAGGAAATGAAAAATATGAATTGGCAAAGAAAAAATTGCCACTGAACTCATAAAGAAAGAGGTGGTTCATATTGATGAAGGTGCCAGCTACAAATGCCTTTGAAGAGATGAAGTAGTAATTAAAAAAGAACTTGATCTGCATTTAACTGGACCAAGCACTTCAGATCTAAATTCATCCTCATGTTCTACCACATCTGTTGATAACACTGATGACCTTTCATCACTGTCTGCTTCGTCCAATCATCAGGATGTTGACAAGAGCTACGTGTATCTGGTTTGCTACAGTGATATGTTTCTGATTACATTGTATGTTGACTGATAAGAAAAAAAAGTGATTTTAAAACCAGACTGACTCTTTAAAGCTCATGTTAGAACAAAGGTCAATGTAAGTGCTTTCCGTTTGAGTTCAAAGTATTGTATGGTTGCAGGTATGAGCTGCAAACATAAACAGTGTTGATGTTTTGTACAATCGGCGACAAAACTGTTGACACATTGACCATTTCTACTCCCTATGCCGCATTTCTTCTATCTTTTAGCTTTCTTGGGTAGTTCAATTCACCCCCCCCCCCCCCCCCCTTAAAGCAATGTTGTATGTTGTTGCGTGATTCCCGGGATATTTAGGTACAAATAGGCAATATAGGCAATTATCAATAATTTAGAGCATGATTCAAAGTATAGTGTTATTTGGTCGTTGTTTCCACCAACATTGGAATGGGGGGGGGAGGGAAGTAGGAAGAACTTAATCTTTATCACACAGACAATTAAAGCGTCATGTTTTCCCAACGATTTCTTTCCAAGATTGTAAAAATACTAAAAGGAAAAAAAGTTATGGAAGATTCATTGGCCCAAAGAATCCTTTGTACCAAATGTTACGGCATGATATGCTGCTTAATTATTTGAGCTATTGTCTTTTCCAATTATGGGATCATATATGTAATGAAAGCCAATTTCTTGGCACTTAACAATGGCGGACAGTGCTAATCAGTAAGTAGCAAGTAACCAGCATGGTTTTTATTGGCGTTACAGAGCCAAAAAAACGACATATATTGCCTTCTTAGCAAGTAATAAGGACGTTTTAACGCGAAAGATCACTGAAAAGTGCAACATTCTGAAATCGTCTGTTTATAGAATTAACAAACGCCTTTTGAGGAAAGGCAAAACGTAGAAAAGGAACACGCTAGAGGCCGTCCACGTAAGCTGAGTATTCGACAACAAGGAGTCATCATACAAAGTTTAAATGCATATGCATCTATGACAGGGCGTATTGACGCGATTGCATTTAAGAAATCAAGGAGCATACCAAAGACCAACTGTAAATCGTATTTGTTGTGTTCTTGAGAGAAAGAGAACTTTTTCAAGTTGGTCACACAGACATACTTGCATTACATTGAATGCGTGAAACACAATTTAAACAATAAAGACCATACATTGTAATTGTCTCAATTTTTGGTGGAATCACCTTCATGGTTTGCAATTTCACAACAGAATGAACCCAAAATGATGATTTAAGGCAGTTGGCGTGATTAACAGAAGAAAATGTAGTCATTTCAACGGTTAACAACGAATAACGTGCAAATAAGGAAAAAGCAATGACCATCTATTGTTTTGATTGCGTCTTCCCTGTTAACCGTTGAAACTATCTGTTAATCGTTGTTTCATTGAATGGCTGGTGTTGAGTTGTCTTCGTAATGATCCTCTAACATAGACCACGGTGAAAAACCTCTCCTAAGGAAAGAGTTGCAAAACATCTGGAACCTGGCGGGATTTCCCGTTGAAGTTCCTTCGTGATTTGATAATTGAAATGAAATGCTTAACACCGCGCAATCAAATAAATACTACTTATTGCATTTTCAGCCTCTCTCTGTGGGGAGAAAGTTTCTTTGAATTCTTTTGAATGAAAATTATTCTCATAGCCTTGCAACCAATCCAAAACTAAGCTACTACGGTAAGTGGAGTAATCAACAACCATTAGAACTGTCATACACGCATGTCTTCATTTCGTAGTAAACGTCAAGGTACCTTTTTGTCCTTAAAACCAGACTCAACAGTCCAGTAACATTCAAACTACACCAGTACAGGGACTGTCACGAGATCTACATGTCAAACTGTCCATGGTCATTGAGACTCTTTGAATTTGATTATATTCATGAAAACATGAATTGTACAATCTTGTAGTTCTGTAAGCTCAGATGGAGTGAATTTGCACACATTCATTGGATATGCTGCTACAGGTATCACTTTGGTATTTATAGCTCTGATCAAGTTCTTGTCATTCAACTCTGTCTTAGATATGATCTTCATCCTTCTACTAACTTCTTCCTTCACTGTATTGTACTTTTCTTTAGTCTTAATTCCATGGGCCTGCTCTCCTAAGAACTTGTATATCTCATTCTGGTCAGGGCCAAGGGCACCCAACGTCAATTTTCGAAAAATATCTGTTCGGAAGACGATTTGGGATCTAGAATTTTCGGAACATTTGTCCTGAAATGTCTTGCTTGCCTGCCTGTGCTAGGATTTTCGAACATCTAAAACATGGTATAATTGCCCATTTTTAACTGATCTTTACTCTAAAAAGAATGAAGGGGTAGTTTCTAAAGAAACTGTGGTGCTGCGTCGGTGGGGAAGTAGTATACAAAATTTGGTTTATCAACGGAGTTGATAATGTAAATTGACCACCGCACAGAGATTCTAAAAGCTGACGTTTCGAGCGTTAGCCCTTCGTCAGAGCGAATCGAGGGATTATGGGTTACGTGTAGTTTTTATAGTAGAGTAGGAGCTACGCTATTGGTGGTAACATGGCAACGTGAAAAGTAGAAATATATTAGTTAAATGAAAAGCGTTCGTTAATACCGTGAGGATTAAGGGTGCCGATTTGAAAGATGAATTTTTGTTCCAGATTCTTGCGGCTTTCCGTCGTACCTAGATGTAGGGAAAGGCCGCAGATAGCCATGTGTTTTTTGGAGTGGTTAGGCAGATTAAAATGGCGAGCGACTGGCTTAGATGCATCCTTGTCATTCTTCTCAACATCGCGAAGGTGTTCGCGGAATCGGTCACCTAGTCGTCTACCTGTCTCACCAATGTATAATTTATTGCATAACGTACAGGTTATGCAATAAATGACATTTGCGGAGGTACATGTGAAACGATCGGTGATCTTAACAGATCGCTTAGGTCCCGATATCTTGCTAGTGTTAACAATGAAAAGACAAGTTTTGCATCGTGAGCGCGCGCATTTGAAAGTGCCGGGTTGCTCGTTGGTTTTGAGCGCGCTTCTAACTAACTAAAAGCTGCCGACGTTTTTGTCGCGTTTGAATGAAATAAGTGGAGGTTGCGAAAAGATTCTACCAGTCTCGGGATCATTTTGGAGTAATTTAAAATTACTAAGAATTATGCTTTTGACTGCGTGATTATGAGGATGGAAAGTGAGGGTGAATGGAATTCTGTCATTCTTATCTTTCTGTGACGTTTGTAGTGACGACTGTCGATCAAATTGTTGGGCGCGATGATGGCCCGCTTTGACCACAGAGACAGGATAGCCACGTTTTTCGAAGAACTGGCACATCTCCTCTGATTTGCTGGAAAAATCGGAGTCATCACTGCATAGACGTCGAAGTCTAAGAAATTGAGAATAAGGAATGGAGTTCTTGACATGTGATGGATGTGACGATGAATACAACAAATAACTGTGTGAATCAGTAGGTTTGTAGTGCACACTAGTACATAGCACGTTGCCTCTAATAGAAACTTTGATATCTAGGAAAGCCAATGAAGTTTCCGAAATTTCCCAGGTATATTTAAGAGCCGGATGAAAAGAGTTGACGGAGGTAATAAATTGATCGAGTTCTTCTCTGCTTGATGAAATAGCGCCGATGCAGTCGTCGATGTAGCGGCCGTAGAGTTCAGGTTTGGGCCGTTGTACTGATTAAAAATTGGTGTTCAACATATCCTACAAAGATTGGCATAGCTAGGTCCCATTCTTGTGCCCATCGCTACACCATTAATTGTTTGTAATAGTTGCCGGCGAATGAAAAACAGTTTAAGCGTTAAAACTAGTTCGGCAAGAAACTAGTTCGGCAAGGCGGAGGAGCGCGTTTCCGAGCTAGGTTCTTTGACAGTGTTGATCGTTGATCGAAAAAGTGTTTAAGTGCTTGAAGACCTTCGCTATTAGGAATGACTGTGTATAGAGATGTAATGTCCATGGTGAAAATAAGTTTGTCTTGGCCGGAGAAATTGAAATCGCGGAAAATTTGTAGTGCGTGTGTACTGTCTTTAATGTATGATGGCAAAGATTTGACGATAGGCGTCATAATCCTGTCTAAGTAGCTAGAAATGAGTTCGGTCGGGGGCAACTACAGGCAGAAACGATAGGGCGACCTGGTTGTTGGGTTTGTGAATTTTAGGCAAGAAGTAAATGCACGAAGTTCTAGGGGTGTTGATGATGAGATTAGTGGCAGTGTCCGGTAATTCTTGATTAACTATAAGATTTTGTGGTGTGGTGTTTTTGATTTTTTTGATTGTTGGAAGTGAGATCTTTTTTTTGGATAAAAAAACGAGGTATCCGAAAGTTGCCGCAAAGCTTCTTTTTGGTAAAAGGTCGGACCGCCAAAAACACTACCGCGCCGCCTTTGTCGGCCGATTTGACAACTATGTCGTTGCGTTTACTAAGATTTTTAAGCGCCGCCCACTCTTCCGAGGAAAGGTTGGAAAATTTAGTGTTGCGATTGAATTTAAGTTTGTGAATGTCGTGACGGCATTTTTTGGTGAAAAAATCTAAAGAGGCAAATTGTCCCTCCCTGGGGGAGTCCATTTGGATTTGCGAACTAGAAGTGTTTCAAAAATATCTTTATTAGAAGTGTCCGAATCATCCTCTCTTTGTCGTGAAAAAAAAAAAAAAGGCTTTTAACTGAACGCGGCGCGGCGATTTCTTTTTTTTTCAACATCTTGCTTAATAGAAAATTCGTTGGTGCGTTTGGTAATAGGGACAAAATTTAGGCCCTTACTGAGAACAGATTTCTCTGAGTCAGTAAGCGGAAGATTTTCTGGAATTGTAATTACGGTATTATGGCTATGCAATGTAGTGTCGTCGGTAATTTGCGACCTATTAATTGTTGAAGTTTTTTAGAGAAGTTGGTTTGGTGTAATGGTGGTCAAAACAGTCCAGAATTAAGTTGTCGGATTTTAGCGCGAATCGATTGTACTAAAATTGCTGGACAGATTTTGGAAAGTTCGGAGCGGCAATGAAGAATTTGTTTGTCAAGTGCGATTCGTTTTTGGCACATAGCTCTAATTGTGATCCTCATAATATTACGTGAAAAAGAATTTTGCATCGATTGGTGAAGATACTGATGAGTGAATTTGGTGAAGATACTGATTTGAGAGTGAGAGAATGTAGACGATGAAAGTTCGAGCGAAAACCTTTAGGAATGACTTTAGAATTGAGGCAACGGCCGATGAAGTTGATGTGACTACAAAACCTAGTTTTGGCGAAAATGAGAGTGCTAAACGGAAAGCTAAGTTACTGCTAAGTGTGGGAAAAGGAAAAAAGATAACTTACGATTTCCTGGCGTAGCTCCTTGGTGAGTTTCTTCAAGCTTGGCATCGTCGTTGGGTCTCCTGTTAGAAATCTGTGGAAAAAAAATACTAGAACAAGGTTAGTAGTGGTCGCAGCGGTTGAATACAAATGAATGAAGGGGTAGTTTCTAAAGAAACTGTGTGTGCTGCGTCGGTGGGGAAGTAGTATACAAAAATTTGGTTTTTTTATCAACGAGTTGATTGATGTAAATTGGCCACCGTACAGAGATTCTAAAGCTGACGTTTTTCGAGCGTTAGCCCTTCGTCAGAGCGATATGGGGGATCGATTATTGGGTTACGTGTAGTTTTTTATAGTAGAGTAGGAGCTACGCTATTGGTGGTAACATGGCAAACGTGAAAAATAGGAATATATTTAAATGAAAAGCGTTCGTTAATACCGTGAGGATTAAGGGTGCCGATTTGAAAGATGAATTTTTGTTCCAGATTCTTGCGCTTTCCGTCCGTACCTAGATGTAGGAAAAAGGCCGCAGATAGCCATGTGTTTTTTGGAGTGGTTAGGCAGATAAAATGGCGAGCGACTGGCTTGGATGCATCCTTGTCATTCTTCTCAACATCGCGAAGGTGTTCGCGGAATCGGTCACCTAGTCGTCTACCTGTCTCACCAATGTATAATTTATTTATTGCATAACGTGCAGGTTATGCAATAAATGACATTTGCGGAGGTACATGTGAAACGATCGGTGATCTTAACAGATCGCTTAGGTCCCGATATCTTGCTAGTGTTAACAATGAAAAGACAAGTTTTGCATCGTGAGCGCGCGCATTTGAAAGTGCCGGGTTGCTTGTTTTTGAGCGCGCTTCTAACTAAAAAGTTGCCTACGTTTTTGTCGCGTTTGAATTGAATGAATAAGTGGAGGTTGCGAAAAGATTCTACCAGTCTCGGGATCATTTTTTCTTTCATGCAACACCTGCAGTCCTTCCCCTTTAACCATCTTTCCCCCTTTCAAAAACATTTCAGCACACACTTCGCTACTCCATAACATGCACCTGTATCATTGCTGCTTGTACAATCATCTCATTGACATCTTTCAAGGTCTTATGACTCTCCTGATATACTTTCAAATCATCTACAAACAGGTTGTGAGTACGTTTAACATCTCTGTTTTGTGGCTCAACCATACGGTATGCTTTCGATTCTTGGAGGAGTTTTACACACTGGGACTTCAGACAAACAGAAACCAACAGGTGAGTAGCTGTCTCCTTGAAGAAAACCACACATGATTTCCATCCACCTACTGACTCTCTTTACACCGTCCTTCCAGATCTCAAGTCTCGTTTTCCACTTTCTCATCAGTTCATTCAAAAGTGCTATATCACGTTTCCTGGTATACCAATCCGGTATAGACTCACACACATCCAATCGTGGTGCTCTTTATCATAGGCTTTTTTGTAGTCGTAAAAGGCTACTGTCAGATTACATTATATGCTTTTTTAAAAAGATCAGTCTTAAAATGTTTCTTGAATAAATTAATTGTATCTAGATTTCTAAGATCTAATGGCAGCTCGTTCCAGAGTTTAGGTGCAGCAAACGGAAAAGGCCTGTCTCCGTATGTTTTAAGTCTTGACTTCTTTTGATCGGTAGAGCGTAACGTACGTGAACATGTACGATAACTAAGTAATTCCGTGATATATAATGGTGCCATACCATTTAGCGCCTTATAAACTAACAATAAAACTTTAAAAAGAATCCGAAAGTGAACAGGTAACCAATGCAGTTGAATCAATACAGGGGTGATATGATCAAATTTCTCTTGGTTAAAGTAACGATACGAGCAGCCGTGTTTTGCACAGACTGCAAACTACTTATCATATGCTTAGGGAGGCCATATAATAAAGAGTTACAATAATCTAGTTTTGAACTAACAAACGCATGCACAAGAATTTCCGTAGTTTCCTCAGTGAGGTACTTCCTAATTTTAGAAATGTTCCTTAAGTGGTAGTACGACGTTTTGCAGATCTTTTTTTTTACATGTTCCCCCATATTACAGCATTCATCGATGTGACACCAAGATTCCTAGCTGAAGATTTGGGAAGTATTTGTTCATCACCAACTGACACGCATGGAATGGCAGGGCTTTGGGCGGAATTTTGAACTAATTACAATCAGTTCAGTTTTCTCCTGATTGAGCTTTAGCATGTTGTTTGTCATCCACCAGTCAATATCTTTGACACATAGCTCAACAGATGACTTAGCTTGAGCGAGGTCAGCAAAGCAGTCAGTTTAAAAAAAAATAAAGTTGGGAATCATCAGCGTACGTACAAATGGTACTGTAGACTATGAAGAGATGATGATAATATCAGCAATCGGAGATGTATATAATAAATATAGCAAGGGACCTAACACATCCTTGAGGTACCCCATGTGTGCTAAACGACGTTGTGATGATTGACAATCTTCAATTTGCACAAACTGTTTGCGAGATTTAAGATACGAATCAAACCAAGCAAGGGCATTACCCTTTATACCAAAACGATGCGAGAGTCTTGATAACAGTATCAAATGGTCAACCGTATCAAAGGCTGAGGACAAGTCGAGTAGAAGGAGTATAACCGACTTGTTATCATCAACAGCACGCAGTATGTCATTTTGTACTTTTAGTAAGGCCGTCTCAGTTGAGTGCAAGACCTTGAAAGCAGACTGATACATCTCATCTAGCTGGTATGTCTTTACATGGTCAGTCAATTGTTCAGCAACGGCTTTCTCAATGATCTTTGAGACTAGTGTCAGATTGGAGATAGGACGAAAATTTGAAAACTGTTTGAAGTCAGCATCGGGTTTCTTCAGGGACGGAGATAAAGCGGCGACTTTCAATGCATTAGGCATTCTGCCAGTTGAGAGAGACAAATTGACGAACTTAGTTATTGTAGGTAGCAACACTGAGAAACAGCCCTTTAGAACCATTGCAGGTAAAGGATCCAAGACACAGGGACTTAGAAGAGGGCTTACACGCGAATACCTTTACTCCTCTTGGCTAACCTCTCTAAAATTATTGAACTCCACAGGACATGTTGATGGTATTGGACGAAATGGGCCCTACAATGATGTTCCTCTGAACAAAGTTTGGAGTGAATTTTATCAATCTTGTTAATAAAGAAATCAGCAAATGAGTTGGCCAGCGCAGTATTGTCAGCAGAGGGTGGATAACGCTTCTCAGATGGTTTTTGAAGTAATTTATTAACAGTCGCGAATAATATCCTTTGATCTGAGGAATGTTCATTGATGATTGAAGTGTAGTGCGCTGATTTCAATGTAGCAATTAGGTTGTTAACCACACAGCATTGATGAACATATTGATCCCGGTCACACTGTAGCCGCGAAGCACGCCACCTCCGTTCCAGTCTTCTCCTTTCCTTTTCTTTTCTCAGCAACGACATCAGATGTGTACCACGGTGCAGATGGCCTTACAGTTACCTGACGTTGCTTTTTTGGAGCATGTTGGTCCAATAACTGTCGCAGAACCCTATCATACTGATCTACCATCGTATCTAAGTCAGTAGCTTGATCTTGTAACAAAGGAGAATCCATAATGTCCTTACAAAAGGAGTCCATATTTAATGAGTGTAATTTCCGGAAGTTAATCAATTTTTTTCTAAATAAATTGTGGTTTCTGAATAGATAACACACAATGAATTGCAAAATGATCCGAAATAACAGGATCCTTGACTTTGGTATCCTTGATAAGTGAGTCATCTGATCTTGTAATGACTAAATCAAGGGTATGGCCACTGGCATGAGTTCCACAATTCACATGTTGTTTCAGATCATGACTCAAGAAGGTCTGCAAACCGCTTGGCATTGGCATTGTCAGAATCATCCATATGGAAATTGAAGTCACCCGTTATTAATAAACATCCCGAAGGCTCAGCAGCAATTTGCTCCAGTAATCTAGAGAACTCTTCAAAGAAAAGCAAACAGGAGTTGTTGTCAGGTGGACGATAAATGACCAGGATCCTAATACACTGAAGGCTTCTGAGACGGACATCCATGAATTCAAATGACTGAAAGGTGTCACATTGAGGAGTTGATATTAAGATTGTCTTTAAATAACACACCAACCCCTCCTCCCCTGGAATGAGATCTTGGAACATGTAGGAACCTATATCCGGTAGGACACAAAGTTCCCACTTCAACATCGTTGGTATTTCCAGGTCGCAGCCATGTTTCTGTCAAAGCCATAATATCGATATCATTGTCCACAACATAGTCTTTCACTATCATCGCCTTATTCTTATATTCATTCTAGAGCGAAAGTAACCTTTCCATGAAGTCGAAATCCAAGATGGCGGCTCGATCTCCACGTGGAATCCAGTCGTTTCAGGCTAGTTATTTCCCCCACAGAAGTTCCTGGACTGTCAAAGCCTAGAGGTGCACGGGAAGCACAGTATAATATATTTCTAGATATAATTTCTTGTGATGTTGAATTCTTTCACATTTCTAACCTTTCTCTCAGTTGGTCGCGCACACTTTCCATCCATGGCATTTCCGGTGTTCTATTATCTGTTTTCCATATGTCTCCCCGAAAATGGATGAACTTGTCCATCTCAGGTATCTGCCCTTCATGTTCTGTTCCTCCTTCTGCCTTCTTAAAAAAGGGTCTTTTTGGTCCCTTTCAAAGTTGGCATTATCCATTATAATTGTTTTCTCTAAATCGTCTTCTGCAGTTTAATTTTCTTGTACCCGAGTTCGTCAATCCAACTTTCCTTGTGTAATTTTAATGTCCTGGTTGTTGCAAGATTCCACATCACCCATTAATTTTTGTAATTGTTTCAGGATTTCCTTCTCTCTTGTTGTTGCTTTCCTCTTCTCAGTCCTTCTATGTATCCTCATTGCTGGCTCTTGCCATGTGTTGTCTGAGTTCTTTCATCTCTGCCTTGAGTTTCCTCTCCTGTCTGTTTCCATTTGATGGTTTTTGTTTTCCTTTGGCCTTTTTCTCGTTTAGCACTATTCCTGTTTTGATCGCAATAGCCTTTCCCATTGCATAATCTTGTGTGTAATCTCAGGAATGTTCTCGTCTCCATACAGGTACTGGTCTAGTATCCTGTTTGCACTTTTCCTCAATCTCTGGTGTGAGCTTAAGTTTACACAGCTTTTCTCTGGGTTCCAGTTCTAACATGGTACTATGATTCAGATCTTCTAACAGTTGGCTGAATATTTCTTCCATTTCTTCATCCTCTTCTCTTATTTCTGTTCCTGGTTCCTGTTCTCTATGATTTCATCAGTTTAATCTTCTATAGTAGCTTCAAGTTCAGTTTCATGCTCCTGCATCACTTCATGTGTCTCTCCCTTCTTGTAGTTCATTGCCCTGCTGCAGGTCTACACCATTCCTTTTTCTTACTAACATCAAGTTCTTTACCTCCGGCTCTCTTTTAAAACGTGATGCATTGTCTCTGAGCTTTGCATGCTAGCATTTGCATATTCTGGGGTACTGAAAATCCCATCTTTCTTTTACTCTTTCATGAATCCTCGACCTTTTTCTCGTTTCTTCTCCATCAATTTGCAACAGTTTGAGTTTCATTTCTGTAGTCCATTCAGTGTTTCTTTGTACTTCTATACTTTGAGTCCCAGTCTCTTCTCCCCTCCCACTCCCCATCCTTCCTTTACAAAACGCCTGGCATTATCAACTAAATTTGTGCTGTTCTCTTCTTTTCTGGAAATTCATGGTCCCATCGATCTCTTATCCTTTCCATGGAGTTTTTTACTTTCTGTCTTTCTTCTCTGTTGATTTGCACTATTTTTTTTTTTCTCTTCCTTTTTCCATTCTCGATTGTTCATGGTATGAAGTCTGCTGTGTTTTTATACGGCATGCTTCATTTTCAGCACTAACTTTCT
>NW_027180197.1:190000-197500 GCF_036669925.1 Montipora capricornis | reverse complement strand
GGTTAAATGTGCAGTTTTCTAGTGAATGACTGGAACTGTGCGAAAGAGAAGTGATATTCACAAGTTGTTATCTACCATCAGCAGGGATAAGTCAATATAATCAAACTCTAACAGAACCATCCATTTGAAAATGATGCTGCCTCATGGCCAGGTCATAATTTCAGGAGTTGCAAGTGATACTCACATTGACAAAATTATTGCCCTGAAGTGGTGGACTAGAACTTGGGCGATGATATCTCTGGCCCCTAACAAAAACATAGTCAATTATCACACAAGAAGTTATTGTTGAGTCTAAGGAATGGAAATTCAGGTATAAACAGTAATGACATAACACATTTTAATCAAATGCAATTACAGGCATCACGAATTTACCGGGTTTCGTAAGAATTTCCACAAGGCACCAACATGCAATTAATGGCTTTTAGAAAGTCAAAAGAAACCAAAACAATAAACTGGGATATTTGTTTCAGATTTAAAGGACCGGAAACAGACGATCGGTAAAGATCTACCCGGAGAATGAAATCGAAATGATGTTCTAAAATCAACGTGATCTCAGTCCACTCTACTTTCCCTGAATGTCTGGGAAAAGCTCTTACATATGAAGATTAATGAAGTCATGTAGCAGGCGAACGAAAGAATTCAAAGCTAAAACACAAATTTTGACCGGATAGAAGTTGCCCAGATTGATCGTTCCATGTGCTAATCGATCGATCGATAAATCGTTTACCAAATGTCCAACGTGGAAAAGAAAAAATCCGAAGAGGCTAAATTAAATTTGTTTTTAGTCTCGTCGTTTCCATCGAAACTTATTATTTATTTTCTTTCCTTGCTCCATTGTTACATTACACGCACTAGCAATTTTCGAAGGCTTGGTAAACTTCGTCTCTAGTGGACTGCGGTTTTGCCGGTCTAGCTTTTTCATAAAAACACTAACATCGCAGACAATAATTTC
The DNA here is from genome assembly GCF_036669925.1 of Montipora capricornis. NCBI lineage: Eukaryota > Metazoa > Cnidaria > Anthozoa > Scleractinia > Acroporidae > Montipora > Montipora capricornis. The sequence goes on along the minus strand of NW_027180197.1, from coordinate 196,548 downwards.
CCGTTATGAACATACTAGAAACTTTTCCATTTCCACAATTCAAGGGATGCTAACTTTCGAACATGTAGATTTCAAACACAGCAAAATAATGTGCGAAAGTTTCTCCAACTTCAAGACAAACTCAAGTATAACTACCTGTTTCCTCCACGAGTACTTTTGCTGTTGCGATGTTTCGGATAACTCATGGTCGAGGGTTGTTTGGTATTCCATGAGTCTCACTGCCCCATAATCGCCTAGAAACGCGTAGAGCGTTGACGATTTCAAACTGCGGAAGGGAAATCTAATGCTCTGAATCGGACATTTACGATTGAAAAGGTTTTTAAGCAGTCATTTAGCGCCGACCGCTTCTATTTCCTTCCCTTTCATAAAATCCTTCGTACCAGAGGCTCCCGCGCTTCACTTGATCCTGTTAAACTGGAGAGAAATTGCACATTAATCAATAAACCAACTGCCAACACCAAAAACAAACGATCAATTTTGCTTCCCTGGCAGGCATTTCGGGTAAGGAAATCAATATGACAAAATTATGCAATCTATACCGCTGGATGGTACTAAATCAAGCCAGAAGAATATTTTTGAACTCGGACGGAGCTAATGAAACTATAGTAAAAATAATACACTTCCGTCGAAGGAAAGTCAGTTCACGAAAATTGACTGGGAATGTTTTTAAAACCTTAAAATGTGAGACAATTTTGTTCATACTCTTTTCAAAAACTTGCAATGAACAATGATCCAAGAACGAATGGGATAACTGGGGAAGGAAGTCATTTTTTTCTCGAAGTATGATTATGAAAAGAAATTCTCTTTACCTGCTCGAAGAAATGCATGGGTTACCATGCCGTCCCAGCATGCACTTGGTACCATTAAAAGTAAGAAGGATCAATAGACCCTACCCTCTCCTAGTGAGTGACTTCGAAGGACCTCATATGGATCTTGCAGAAGTGTTTTCGTTAGAAATGAAAGCAGATACATTCCATCGTATTTGTTGGCAAAGCCTAAAGTACAGTAAGGGGCCCAGTTCTCGGCCACTTTTTGTTCAACGTTTATTTTTTGCACCAAAAATGAATCTGAATAAAAAGCAATTGCTTCCAAAGGTAACTTGATTCCTTGTCTTTCGTCCTGCGAATTTTTAGTTTACAGCTACAAAATACTGTGAGCAAGTCGAGGTGACACGAAGGTAGGTGAATTTGGTTTCCCCGAAAACATGTTTGTTTACGGCTACTCGAATTACATGGTCTAATTCAAGTTTATATTTTTATCCGTATAGGAGGCCCAAATGAGCCAATTCTTGGCATAAAGTGATAAAGCTTTCTGTTAAATATATACTTTTCCTGGCCTATTTTATTCTTTGACCTAAATTCACTCCTCAATATTTCCTTAGTTACTGTACTTAGGCTTTTGCGTATTTGCCTATTCTCGGCCACCCTGGTCGCCGTCGACTACACTAAAAAGCGCTCATAGTTTTGTATGGAGTTTTCTTGTCAAGTCATCTGTGATGGGGTGGCATGTTCTGACAGTAGATATGAATTAAAACTATGACTTCTGACTTACCGGACCCCGTTTTGAAATACCCTCTCTTTTTTAGTCTCGCTTACCATGGAGCAGTTAAGAGAAACCTAGGTGTGCCAAAAACGTCCTTTTCTAACACGACACAAAGTTCGTTAAGGATACTTTGTGGTCAAAATATCAAACACAAGCCTTTTTAGTGACTTAACAACAAAAATTAGCGATAAAACGTTGTTTATTCCGAGTAATCGAGCACACTCTTTTGTGGCCGATAACTGGGCCCACGAACGAAGCATCCATTTTCGTTATTACTCGAGAGAAAACAGCGTTGAGCAGTCGATAGCTTTACGTGTGTAAACTGAATGCTTGAAATTTCGAGTCCTTATGGCTATTCCAAGGTCAGAAATACAAGTTTGTGTTTTTTGTGGCCGAGAACTGGGCCCCATACTGTTGTAAGAGTCAGGAGATTTATTCAAGACCGGGAAAGGGGAATGCTTTTTAATTTACGGGACATTCGTCAACCAGAAATTGCTGAAAGCAGTTCCCTCTGACCGCCAAAGAGAGATGTCCGGTTTAAAGAGAGTTCAGTGACAAAGGAACTAGGGAAATCCGACCGGTTTCCGACCTTCAACGCTGTCCACTTAGAAAGAGTTGACCATTCTCACATATGAACGTTCATATATCTTATGAGATGTTTTGCTGGGTAATATCGCTCAGTAGTTTTGATGGTCTCCCAGGGGTTTTCGGGAACAAGGGAACATAGCTAATTTGAACCGGGGAACAGGCAAACAGAGACAAAATATCCTAAGGAAAAAAGGAACATAGACCATTTTAGGGATCAAAAAGATGAGAACTAGTTTGAAAGTAGTTTTAGGTACAAGGGAACACGAGCAAATTTTCGGGAACAACGAAACAAGAGCTCCCCTGGGGGCCCTAATTTTTACGAGTTGTGCTGTATTTTGACAAGCCCGCTGGGACGAGTCAAAATACAAACAACCAGTAGAAATACTCAGCGATTCTACACTCCAAGTTACAGGGCTGAAGTTATTTATTATCCAACTTTTTCGTACTAAGTTTATAGCAATTGTTAACAACCGAGAACATGTTACATAGCGCGGTGCAAGTGTCAGCACCTAAACTAGTCAAAGAGGTTCTCTACTGTACAATATCGTGGAATATTTTGTACTCGTTTCGTGCGTTTTCTGTGCAATAGCTAATACAGTTGGATAATAAACTTGGTTAGTTAATCATATGGCCATCGTTTCCAATAAGAAACAAAAAAACGGATTGCAACCTTTACGAGCAGAGTTGGCCAAGTGGTGAAAACACTCTCTCCTGAATTTGAATGGGATCAAATGAGGGTTAAATAATAATAACAATCATCGTCATCATCATCAGTGGTAGTAACGGAGAGACTTGGAGTTAAGATCGCTACGGAGCGTGAGAAGAAAGAACCTATGTGGAAGAGAAGGCTTGAGAATCAGGTGAAAGTATTAAGACGAGACTTAAGCAGAGTAGAAAAGAACCGATAAGCAAACTCCCCCCAACCCTCAGGAGTGCAAAGATTTCTGGAGTGGGATCTGGAGTGACACTAGTGAGCACAAGAAGGACGCTGAATTGCTGAAGGATATGAGAAGTGAGGTCAATACACCCAGCCAAGAAGATCTAACAATAGATATAGACAAGCTTAGAGTCATCCTCAAGAAGATGCCGAATTGGAAAGCCCCTGGACCTGACTTAGTCCAAGGATTTTGGCTGAAAAACGTAACTAGCATGCACGCAAGGCTTGTCGATCAACTTCAGACTGATTACATCCCTACCCTTGATGTGGAAGCTCTTGACAGGGATGATATCGGAATATATGTATTAGTTCTTGCAAGAAAACGAGCCGTATTGCCGGAAGAACCGGAAGGGAGCTGGAAAACAGTCCCGAGGCGCGCACGACCTCCTATTCATAGATAAAATGATCATGCGCAATGCTCGAGCAGGAAAATATATAATAACCTGTATATGGCATGGATAGATTACCGAAAAGCATATGACATGCTACCACACTCTTGGATAAAGGAATGCCTGGATCTGTTTGGCATTGCACCAAATATAAAGAGACTAATCTCTAATAGTATGGAAGATTTGTACTTTGGGTCAACTCAAATAGGGGAAGTAGACATCAACAAGGGCATCTTTCAAGGAGATGCAAACAAAAATTAAAAAAATAAAAAATAAATAAATAAATAAAAATCTTTCATGGAGATGCACTGTCTCCCTTTCTATTTGTGATTGCCCTGATCCCACTGACACGAGTATTGCAGAAAGCCAAGTACGGATACAATCTGAACGGTGTAAATGTGAACCACCTCCTCTACATGGATGACCTGAAATTATGTGCCAGGTCAGAGAAAGGGTTAGAGTCCTTGGTGCAAATTGTACGTATTTTTAGTGCGGATATTGGGATGGATTTTGGCGTTAAGAAATGCGCCAAGCTGGTGGTCAGAAAAGGGAAAATTGCAACGACAGATGGAATGAAGCTGCCGGATGGCAGAGAAATTAACAGTCTAGAAAAAAAAGAAAGCTGTGTTACGTTATTAAGCGAGCTCCATCAATTGGACCAGAGTCGAGCTAAGAGTACTAGATAGAAGAACCAGGGAGCATCTAACCATGTATGGTGCCCTTCACTCCCGAGATAGTGAGGCAAGATTACATATACCTAGAACAAACGTTGGACGAGGGCTAATCTCGGTGGAGGACTGTGTAGATCAAGCTGTAATTGGGCTCTCCAGTTGCATTGCACAAAGCAATGAGATGCTGCTCACGGCAGCCCGGAGAGATTCCAAGAGCGCTCAGGAAACTAGCAAAGATTTCAGGAAGAGAAGATACGAAGAACGGATGAACGAGGTAAAAGAGAAACAGTTACACGGACAATTCTTTGGAGAGATGGAAGGAGTAGCAAGTGACAAGCGTTGGGGTTGGCTGGAGAAGTGTCACCTGAAGAAAGGTACTGAGCTAGGGACTTATTATGGCTGCACAGGGCCAGTCGCTCCGAAAAATGCTATCAAGGCTAAGATAGACAAGACCCAGAAGGATCCTTTCTGCAGATTATGCAAAAAAAATGATGAGACCGTAAATCACATATTAAGTGAATGTCCAACCCAGACGGAATGTATGCGCCGTCATGACAACGTGGCCAAAGGTATCCATTGCGACCTTTGCAAGCACTATGGAGTTAACTGTGAAGATAAGTGGTATGAGCACTCCCCTGAACCAATGGTGGAAAACACCAATGTAAAGATTCTGTGGGATTTCACTATCCGGACAGACAAGAAAGTGCCACACAACAGACCCGACATTGAGAAGACCAACAAGATATGCCATATCATTAAGGTAGCGTGCCCTGGTGATTGCAGAATCGCTCTGAAGGAGAACGAATTAACAAACCCCTCTGGCACTTGAAGAAAGTTGTGATTGTCTTAGGGGCATTGGGGAGCTTCATGGCCAAGCTGGAAAAGTATTTGGCAGATATCCACGTTGGGCTTAAGACTCACGAAACGATGCAGAAGACCGTTTTATTAGGATCAGCAAGGATCCTAAGAAGAGTTGTGGAATGCTGAGGAGGGTTGTTACCAAAACTCCCAGCAGAACATTGCTGGGATAGTTGTAAAAATAAAATAAATAAATAAATAAATAATACTGATGATGACAATAATAATAATAATAATTATAATAATAATAATAATAATAATAATAATAATAATAATAATAATAATGATTATGATGATGATGAATAATAATAATAATAATAATAATAATAATAATAATTAAACCCTTCTCAAATTAAAAATTAAATACAAATTCAGCAATACTATAGTTTAAAAAGAATGACTTCGTGGTCTGATGGTTTTCAACAAAGGAAATGTAAACAACTGTTTGTAGACTAAAAAAAGGAAAATTTCTATGTACATCCACTAGTAAAATATTTATAACTGTCGGGTCTAGGGAAGTCCTGCTTGACCCTTCTCTATTTCTAGATCACTATCTTTAACGTCTAAGGACACATTCGCCCTGACGCATGAAATTGTTGTGGCGTAGCTCTCTTGCTTTTTTGCAGATAATAGTTCGGCTAATCTTGCGTGGTACCTCAGGCATTCGTCAGCCATCCCTCCCGTCGTTGTAAATACCAGTGGGGTGAATGTGCCTTGCTCTATTTCTGTGACGCGAGAGTTGTATTTTCGCTTCTTTTCATTTTCATGAATCCTGTAGATTTGCTTGGGGCTGAGATCTCTATACGAGTCCGCACTGAGATGACATACCCTTATATAATAATAATAATAATAATAATAATGATAATAATGATAATAGTAATAATAATAATAATAATAATAATATGAAATGAACTTTATTCAAGTGTCAACCAGGAGCCCAACCTTGTTCCCAGGGTCTCCTTTGTCGTTGATCATTGACAAAGAGACCCTGGGAACGAGGTTGCCACGAGGCCCAGTGTCAACTGTATTTAGCGCTAAGCACTGATGGGGACCCTGTGCAGAAATCAAATCAATCGTTGGAGGAGAGGGGAATACCGGAGTAGTAGCCGGAGAAAAACCTCTCGACAAACTCAACCCACAAATGACACCAAATCCACGTGGAAGTCGGAGTCGGACCACATTGGTGGGAGTCAAGTGCTCTCACCCCTGCAGTCTGCCGTAATTTGATTTAATTGCAGTCTCAGATATTAATAAGGAACTTGCACTCGTCTGTATAAGCCAGAGACTGGTGTAAACTTATTTTAATTATTGTTTTAAGTCTGTTCACTGTCTGTTGTGGCAGATGCAAAATTATCTATATGGTGCGATTTCTCAAACAGCTAGCTTGCCTTTTCAGTTTGATTGATTCCTCTTTACCTTACGAACAAAAGTACTTTAAAGGCATTTTTAGATCAAGAAATTGAAACCTACATTTTTGTTTAATCCTGGATTAGCGATAATCTGCTTACAAGATCTGTAACGTGAATCAAATTAACCGAATCAAATTGAAAGATTGTGCTCTTT
>NW_027180197.1:170000-177500 GCF_036669925.1 Montipora capricornis | reverse complement strand
CGAGAAGCTAATTATTACAAACTCGCAAAGTTTTAGTTGGTTTAAAATTCCCGCCGACGGAGCAATTGCCAAGCCTTTGGACATGGACTAGGTCAGTAAGGCGGTACAAATCCGTGAGAAATATTTGTCTGCTTATGTGAGATCATGAGTGAATCCTGGCACACTAAAATCACGATTATACTATTTGACACAAATCCCTTTATTTCGTTTGTTTTTTTTTCGGGCATTTACAACGCCACCAACACAACATTGCTTGTAAAAATTGTTGCAAACAGCGTCATGAACTTTTATCAAAAAGTCTTATCGTCGTAGCCTCTGGAACTGCCAATTAACTTGTTCCCTTGTTTTAGATTAAGTTCTTGTACCTTTTTGTGTTCGAAGTACGCATCACCTTCGACTCGTTTGCAGAAATATGTCTATTTACCGGTGCATTGCAAATATATTAAATTAAACAGTCAACGCTTGTCTTTCCGGCATGAAAAAGATCTCTAGTAATCTCAGAAAATGTCAAGTCAAAAGCAAAATTATCTTACCAAATGTTTCCCTTTCAATGTTTCTTTTTCGCAAACAACCTCTGTTGTCTTAGCAATCTGTAATCTATTTAATAACAAGGAAGGCAGTTCTTAGACTCAACCGTTTCGTTTGGGTGATTGTGGGATAAACGTCTCGAAAAAAACCAGCTGAAATCAGTTCCAAAGTCCTGTACCCCTAAACATGAGCTGAAAAACTAAGATTTTAGTTTTCCTTTGACTTGTAAGCTCATGTTCGTACGAATTACGAATAAAAGTCAAAGGTCTTTCATACATTTTCTCAGAAAATTAAAAGAAAGGAAATTATAGCGACCTTTTGTTTTGATGGAATTTATTCAACGAATGTGGCGAGTGAATAAATTTCACAGTTACAGCTCCAACAAATAAGCAATGAGATGCCTCGACTCAGTACAAGAATTTCATAACAAAAGTGCTTTTATGCCTCCCATTTCAGTGATTTGCTTCGCCCAACTCAACATAAAACTGTATGTGAAGTAGTTTCAAGTTTGTGCGGCCAGATTCGAAGCTGGACTGGACTGAGGAAGGAACAAAAAGGTAAGATTATTTTAGTAGCCTATCTGTGATCGCATAAGGCAGACGAAAGTAAGGATATTGGCTACCCATCTGCGTTCTACAGTTCATGTTTTCTAGAAATTTCCAAAGCCACATTCTGCAGAATTATTCAACTTTGCAGCATGCAAATGTTCAAGTTTCTACGACAACATTGCGATTTAAAGGTATCCTTTCTTTTTTGCCATTCTTGACTTCGACTCGAAGATAGTGCGTAATTGGAACATAAAATGTACAAGGACATAATCTACAACAAAGGAACAAGTTAACTGGCCGTTCAATTAATAAGAATGCCAAGGGCTGCCATTATAAGATTTTTTGATAAAAGTTGATGCTGCTCGCAACAATTTACCCATTTCCATGATGCTGTCAGGCCGGTTCATAACTCCAGAACTTTTCATAAGCAAAAGAAATTTGTCTATTTCCGGTGCATTGCAAATACATTGTAGATTGAATTAAAACAGTCAACGCTTGTCTATTCCGCATGAAAAAGAACTCCACTAGTCTCAGAAAATGTCGTCAAGCAAAATTATCTTACTAATTGTTTCGATTTCAGTGTTTCCTTTACGCAAACAACCTCGGTTGTCTTAGCAATCTGCAATCTACTTAATAAAACGCGGAAGACAGTTCTCACTCAACCGTTTCGTCTGGATGATTGAATATTGTGGAATAAGGTTCTTTAAAAGAAACCAGCTGAAATCAGTTCCAAAGTCATGAGCTGAAAAACTAAGGTTTCAATTTTCCTTTGACTTGTAAGCTCATATTCGTACGAATTACGAATATAAGGACAAAGGTCTATTGTACAGTTTATCAGAAAATTGTAAGAAATGAAATTACAACGCTCCTTTTTTTAGTCTAGGAATGTGGCGAGTGAATTAATTTCACTGTTATTAGGCCTAACAAATGGCTAATTAGATGTCTCGATTCAGAACAAAATTTTTGATAACAAAAGTGCTTTTTGGTTTGTGTGTACTTTTTTTATCAATTTATAGTTCGACAGGTCACGTTAACTAAGTGTCACGCTTTCCTCAACTGTACTACACAACCATGAAAACCACGAGGTAGTCTTTAGATATCCACTTTACGATGCTCAGACGTCTTGCTCAGACTTATACGAAAACGAGGTGCGATAGTCTTTGCTCATCGGACGTTATGACGTCATTCAAAATGGCGCAGAAAATGCAGACGGTCTTCGAAACAATCTCAAAAAAGGTCACCCTTGAGACCACTGGGAACCCAGGATTATGAATTGCGTTGCCCTTCGTCGAACTCAATAATGCATGCAGGTTTCTCGATATTTCATGGTCTTTCATGTTTGAACGAATGGCAGATATTTTTAGTTATTATTCAACACGTTGTGACAATGTCCAAATATGGTCATAGCGCGCTCAATATTTGCCGTGCGTACTTAACGTATATCCTGCAATATACGTAATTTTGTGTCGCGGAGAAGAATGGTAGTTTTCCAGCTTTTTTTCCCATAAACGTTAAAAATTGTGCTTTGTCATCAAGGTGTTGAATAATAAAACAATTATCCTGCTCAATCTCGCGGAATGTCACCTGATTTTAGCCAACTCGTCCCACGGCCTCGTCGGCTGAGTATCAGGCGATATTGCGCGCAATATGGAAGGATAATAGTTAATTACGCGTCTTATAGCGGCTCCTTAAAAAAAAAAACACTCCCAGCTGCAAAGAAGACGAAGTTGCCCAAGAAGGTATCACCAGGAGGGAGAAAGAGAATAATAACAAAACCTTAGTCGTCGTTATTATGGCCATCATTCCATTGTCTCCCTTCTGTTGATGGCGTCTTCTGTAACAGTAACAACAATAAGGGCAGCGCTGTTGAGCGCCTGCCATCCACTATAACCTGGGTTAAAGTTGTATAATCTCTTTTCAGCTCCGCGATGTTTTTCACTCTCTGATTTTTCATTTCCTTAAAAACAAAGGTTTAAAGAATTCATGATACTTATTAATTTATTAAACAAGTGTAATGTGATTTAGTGAGTGAGTCTCAGGTATAAGTAAGGCACTTATGCTTGTCTTAGTAAGCTTGAGACCAGGCAGATGCACAAGTAGCCTTAACTTGATGGCGATTTCTCAAACGGCTTGTCTTTTCAGTTTTCAGTGATTCCGCTTTACCTTACTAGCCAAAGTACTTTTAAATGCATTTTTAAACCAAGAATTGAAACCTACATTTTTTGTGTAATCCTGGATTAGCGATAATCTGCTCACAAGATCTGTAAGGTGAATCAAATTAACCGAATCAAGTTGAAAGGTGTCATGCTCTTTACATAAAATAGCGATGTTTTCTCGAGTTTGCACTTCTTCGAGTCGTGAGCACCTGTTTGTGCAAAGCAATCGAAGTCAGACGGAAAGTAAACTCTGTGGTATTGTAATCAATAGGCAGGTTCATATTGGGGATGTAAAAAGGCTTTCCGCTTTGGATATGAACGCAGTTTAAATTAGTTGAAGTGGCCTCACTTTGTAACCTTAAAAACGAGTCTTGTTTTTCTTTGTATGTGGCAGCAAATGTGGCATTTACCATGTTTGCTACAGGTTTGCTCTGAAGTAAACATATGTGTGCAAATTTGGTGTAAATCCATATTTTTGTCCAGTGAGCACACCAAAACACGATAACGCGCCAGATAGAGGGTCAAGTTATTCTCAAGTTGACTTGAGTTTCTGTCGCACTTATGGCCTTAGTGGGATCAAAATTAAACACCTGATACCACTTTCATAAGTTACAAGCAAACGTGGGAGCACTTTAATTGGAACGTTATGATAGCTTGAGCTAAAATTGGTGATTTGGCTTTCTTGTAGCCCTCGCGTTTCGATTTGTTGTTGTATGAACTAAATAGGTCTATTAAACGAGTGAATTTTGATTCACTCCATCGGTGAAGCGTTCAGTGGACCTAGCCAGCTGGCCGCGCACCGGTGGCTCAGTTGGTTAAGCACCAGGCTGTCACGCGGGAGGTCGTGAGTTCAACTCCGGCCGGACCAACACTCAGGGTCTTTAAATAACTGAGGAGAAAGTGCTGCCTTTGTAACTAGACCTGCAAATGGTTAGACTTTCAAGTCTTCTTGGAAAAGGACGATAAGCTGGAGGTCCCATCTCACAGCCCTTGTTCATTAACTCTGTGGGACGTTAAAGATCCCACACACTATTCGAAAAGAGTAGGGGACAAAGTTCCTGGTGTTGTGCTCTGACCTTTCCAAAGTCGTTCTGGTGGTTAACCTCGTAGGGGACCTATTTCCTATTGTTATTACACCATGTATGTATTCAGACTAAATCAGCAGATTCAGATTTAGTTCAAACAAAGCACTTAAAAGTGCTTAAAAAACCTCCCAAGAGCAGCAATAAACAGGCTCGTACAAACGGAGGTGAGTTTGGGAGAATTTGAGAGCAGATCGTACAAACACGAGACCGAAGATCGAGTGTTTAAAACTGCTCGAGAAATCTCCCAGACTCCCCTAGGTTTTTATTGGTTTTTATGAACCTGTGCAAACAATTTTTGCAAGTGGCTCGAGCAAAATTCCCGCTAAGGCTAGTTAACACACGCGTATTTCACGGGATCACCTAAAAATTACACCATAAATTGCGTCATCCAGGACTCTTATTTTATTGGCTAGTCTGAGTTTTTTTGCTTATTGACCAATCAGATTTCTTGGTTTATTACGTCTTTTGCACTAAATTAGCTCTTTTCTGCACTATGTACGAGGAGGCAGTGTGGCCCAGTGGTCAGGACGCTCGCCTTGAGATCCGGAGATCCCGGGCTCAAGACTCGTTCTGACCACTCGTTGAATTTGTTCCTGGGTAGTCCCTGGTTCAACTTCCTAGCTGCACTTGTAAATAGCCAGCTGGTTTGCCTCCGGCCAGTTGGGATTCTTAACAGTTGTTGTTGTGTTCTGTCGTTTCTTTCATTGTGTTTCATTGGCCCTGAAAAGCCCCTATGGGGTGCGGTCAGTTAAGTATGTATTGTATTGTATTGAATTGTGTTACCTAAAAACTGCATTTCTCTCTGAAAACTAAGATGCATTTTCCTTCCACTTGTGAGCAAATGAAGTAAATGAAAATATGTCTGCAAAGACTGAGAAAAACACATTGTGTGAGTGAGCGAGTTTCACAATCAAAACCTCAAGCAACATCTAGACCGCTGTCGACATCCTTGCCCCGCGTGCTGCCTCGGACAAGTTCCAATTGAACGAGACGAAGTGAAAGGAAATGAGGATTTTAATGACAAGCAAATTGATGTTGTTTCACACCCTAAGATTCTGGGTGTAAATGTTTCGAGTAATCTAAGATGGAACCATGATATTGAGAAAGTTGTCAAGAAATCTAGGAAACGCTTGTTTTGCCTTCCTCAATTAAAGCGCGCAGGTCTAGGCCCTAATGAATTACTACAGTTCTAGCGGACCTGTTTCTGGTCCAATCACGGAATAATCATGCCCAGTTTTCATGACGGTCTACCTGTATCTCTTTCTCGCGAGCTAGAGGCAGTGCAACAGAGGGCAATGAATATAATTTTTCCATGTTTCTGTATGATGAAGCGCTTGTTAAGACAAGTCTTGTCACTCTGTCGGACCGAAGGCAAGCCGTAACGGACAAACTGTTCAAGAAAATCTTAGAAAACAAAGACAGCAAGCTAAGGAATTTGCTGCCTCACAAAATGATAAGCATTATACTTTCAGAAAGGCACACTAGTTTAATCCGGTTTTCAAGACAAACAGATTTCGAAATAGTTTTATATCTATCTATGAAATGACCAACAATATTTCTCGATTTACTCAATAAAATTGCATAAAAAGTGCCTTTCTTCCATCCTTTTTTCGAGTTTTTACTAAACTTCAGTGTAGAACTTTATTTAAATACAATACCCAGCTGCGTTCTACAGTATCTGTTAGGGAATTTAAGATCTACGACGGCGACGGTCGACGAAAACGTACCTCAAGATATAACTTGGCTTTATCATAAGTCTTCCTCGTTTATTCAGTCTCGTTCACGTCCTTCATTGTGGACGAAGCATCCTAAAATATATTGGTGCGAGCGGTTTCAGAGTTAAAATAAAGAATGAAGGATTCTCTGTTGCCTGCTTATGCTTACGTTGTCGTCCAAATCTCAAATTTGGTGATTTCACGTCGTCGTTATGCAGACAACCGCTAAGATACTTGCTAAAATCCGTGCTTATTTAAGTCTTTTAACCAATGATATTACTGCTTTGTGGCGATGTCGTAGTCGTTGCCGTCGCCGTTTCTTAAATTCCCTGTTATCTGCAGAAATTTCCAACGCCACACTCTTCATCGCAAAGCAAAACTTGCAGAAATATGTGTTCAAGTTTCCACGACAACATTAAGATATAATTAAGTAAAGCTATGTTCCTCGCAGTTGTGGACATAGAGAAGTCTGAAAAATCCAGGACTTCAACGGGGTTTGAACCCGTGACCTCGCGATACCGGTGCGACGCGGTATCGAGAGGTCACGGGTTCAAACCCCGTTGAAATCCTGAATTTTTCGGAAGACCTTGGACAGCAATGACCAGAACCAGGTTGCTGACCAGCGGTTTTCGTTAAAACAATGGATTGCTGGGGATGCTCAGGCTCGCGGGCTCAGAAAACCTGGTTGTAGTCATTGTTATTTAAGGTTTTTCGAATTTTTTCAGGCTTCTCTACGAAATTGGTAAAATTACGTCCCCAAGGAGGGGGTGAGGAGTATAGCTTTACTTGATTTCATATCCGCAGTTCAGTGTATGATTAATTTCCTATATCATTTCGTTCATTGATTAAGATTTAAACTTATATTTTCTTTTTTGCTAGTCTTGACTTTAAGAGAAACATTTGGATAGGTTCAGATGTTTTGAACTCATTTAGCGTACTATATAAGCGCAGCTCATCACCTGTTAGGTTCTCCCCTATGCGTTGCGAAAGCAAAATTCCCATTCACCCAACGCATTTGAGTTACGATAAAATCCAAAAACTGATGTTGCTGTTCCAGTAAACAGATTCCGTCTGATCTTGTTCGAGGAAAATGTCTAGTACAGTAAAAGTTGCTTACTAATTGCTTTACTTGCAAGTTCTGTTTTCATTATATTTCTTGTAAACAAGCCCAAGATCTCGATCTTTTGTCTGTAAACATAACAAGGAAGCCATTTATTGATCAGGCAGACAGTTATGCGTAATCATATCATGGGCCGGGTAGGCTCCCCTTCACATGGAACCAATTTGCTTTAAAATTCCAGCAACAACGAACATTTGTCTTCCTTGACTTATGTCGTAATATGCTCCCTTATTCCAAGAAAGGACGAATTTCAAAGAATATTAAAGGTCTCCAATATACAGATTACGTCCTCTTTATCCTGATAATCAATGCAAGCCGGGTATTTTGTTTCGAAAACGACATCAAATA
>NW_027180197.1:145000-165000 GCF_036669925.1 Montipora capricornis | reverse complement strand
CCTTGTTATTAGAAGGATTGACACTACAATACTTTATCACGTAACAGCAATGTTATGGTACCATGTAAAACATCAATTATTGCTTAACAAGATGCAGTCATTTTTGTGACGTAACAAGTTACCATGGTAATAAGAAAGCCTTGCAAAAACACCCTATATTTTAGCTTTAGTTGCTCATATCTGTAATCAGCAGGCCAAGATAAAACTCTCTGCAAAGTTTAAAAGAATTCTGTGGAGTAGATTCAGAGCGATCTTAAATTTTCAATTATTTAAGGTGGCTCTGAATCTGCTCCACAGCATTTTTTAAACTTTGCAGGAAGTTTCATCCTGGCATGTCGATTACATTTCAGAAATAATCCTTGGGATATAATATTTTGTATTTCATTTTTGAAAATGGTCGGCCAAGTTGGAGTTTTTACTGTACCCCAGGTCTCGCGCGGCACTTCAAAGTTGGCCAAATTTGACTCCAAAATTTACAAGCATGAACGAGGAAGACAATACTGTTCTCACTCAACCGTTTCGTTTGGATGATTGTGGGATAAAATTCTTTAAACGAAACGAGCTGAAATCAGTTTTAAAGTCCTGTACCCCTAAACATGAACTGAAAAAATCAGATATTAATTTTCCTTTGACTTTTACTCATTTTCGTAGGGATTACGAATAAAAGGACAACGGTCTTTGATACATTTTCTCAGAAAATTAAAAGAAATCAAATTACAATGCCCCTTTTTTTTTGAGAAGTTATTTCACGAATGTGGCAAGTGAATAAATTTCACAGTTATTGGCTCTAACAAATAGCCAATCAGTTAAAAATTGCAAAACAAAAGTGCTCTTGTACATCTCTTTTGCATAGCTTCGCCCGAGTCAACATAGAGCTGTTTTTAAATAAAACTACATATCGAAGCAGAAGTAGCGTGGACGGAGCCGCTGTTTTTGAACAGTTTTTTTTTGACGCAGACTGGTGGAAGGAAGAAAACGGTAAGATTCTTTCAGTAGCCTATTTGAAATCATATAAGGCAGAAGAAAGTAATGATACTGCGTTCTACAGTTTATGTTTTCTGGAAATATCCAACGCCACGTTCTGCATGGGGAGTAAAAACTTGCAGATTATGTGTTCAAGTTTCCACGACAACTTTAAGATTTTAAATTACACCTTCTTTTTCGCTAGTCTTGACTTTTAAGAGTAACCATGATTTGCACTGGTTCAGATGCTTTGTAATCATTTACAATAGTATCCTCTACAAGCGGAGCACATCACCTGTTAGGTTCTCAGAAATGTTTTCCGGTCCGTTGCGAAAGCAAAATCCCCATTCACCCAATGCATTTGACTTACAGTACAACTGAAACACAGATGTTGCAGTTCCAGTAAACAGATCCCGTCTTGTCCGAGGAAAATGTCAAGTCCAGTAAAAGTTGCTTACTTATTGCTTTAGTTGCCAGTTCTGTTCTCAATTCTCGTAAACAAGCCCCAAGATCTTGATCTTTCGTCTGTAAACATAACAGTGAAGACATTTATTGATCGGGCAAACAGTTATGCGTAATGGCGGGGTGACCCCCTTTCACATGGAAGCAATTAAAAGGTTTAAGAATCCATTGCTTTAAAACTCGAGCTACAACGAACATTTATCTTCCTTGGCTTATGTCGTAATATGCTGACTTATTCCAAGAAAGGACGAATTTCAAAGAATACTAAAATAGCTCCCCAAAACACAGATTACGTCCTCTTTTTCTTGATGATCAACGCTCGCCGGGTAACGACATCAAATAACACAAGGTAAAGCCCAAGAGGGAAGCCTGAAGTGGCAATACAAAAACCATGTTATCTTCGAAATGGTTTATGCCATCAGGTGGTTTGCTAAACCATTCGAATCCCTTTGTTTCAATACCTACTATAGCCTCGATATCAGCTGACTTTGAATTAACTGCATATGAGAATCTCAATTTTACAAGTTTGCAAAGGTTTAGTTGGTTTAAAATTCCAGCAGATTGAGCAATTGCCAAGTCTTAGGACAAAGACTGGGTCAGTTTAAGGTGGCTGAACACAGTTTTTTATAACTATTCATTTACTTTTTTCTCTAAAACGCTTAATCCTTTGGTCACCAAAAATAGTAGTAAGCAAGTTAACAACACAAACTTCGGTTTTTTGATAGTTATTAAAGCTGGTGTATAAGCCGTTGCCATGGCAGCGTGAAAAACATAAACAGGCTTTCAAAATCAGTTTTGTTTATTTGCAGAAAATCTGGTCGTTAGATTTTCTTTATAATTTGCATGCACCAAGCTTGTAACGATGCTCACAAGTTAACACTATTTCTAATCGATAACAATTCGACAGAGGGATCTTTAATTATCCCTTGTTGAAGGTTCACTGGAATATCTAGAATTTCCTGTGTTAAAGTCCGGTTTATTTTAATACTCCAGCTACTTGCTTCTTACAGTATTTTCGTGCCAAATTTAGTTAAATTCTAACGTGTGGTTCTCGAGAAATAAGTGTATTTCCGAGAAAGCTATTCCGCATTCAATCACATTTTTTTTAACTTACTACGCATGCGCTGCATTTAGCTGGGTTCTTTCGATAACAAAGAGAAATCTGCAAATTGCGGAGTTCTTTGCATCGTTACCTTTTCTAACATACATTTTTCATAAAAGACTAAAACCATGAAAACACTTCAATTATGAGGAAAAATAGCACAGATAGCGGAAGCAGTGAGCAAATGAAATGATTGCTGTATTGAAGCCATGTTTATTTTTTACAATCCTTGCCTGGCACGCTAAAATCACGATGATATTTGACACAAATTCGTTCATTGTTTTTTCGGGCATTTACATCCCCACCAACGCAACATTGCTTGTGAAAACTGGCCTGACAGCATCGTGGAAATGGTTAAATTGTTGTGAGCAGCATCAACTTTTATCAAAAAGTCTTGTCGTCGCAGCCTGTGGCATTCTTATTGGAACGGCCAGTTAACTTGTTCCGTTGTTGTAAATTATGTTCTTGTACCTTTTTATGTTCCAAGCACGCATCACCTTCGAGTCGTCAGGAGAAAATTTTCCGGTGCATTGCAAATAGATTGTAATAAACAGGTAACGCTTGTCTTTCCCGCATGAAAACGACCACTAGCAGTATCAGAAAATGCCAAGTCATGCAAGTAAAATTCTCTTACTAAATGTTTGAATTTGCTTTCGGTTGTCTTAGCAATTTGTAATATGCTTAATATATAACGAGGAAGACAGTTTCCTCTGGATGATTGAGGGAGAAATTTCTTTTAAAAAAACCAGCCGAAATCAGTTTTAAAGTCCTGTACCCCTAAACAAGAGCTGAAAAACTAATTTTCATATTCGTACGAATTACGAACAAAACGACAAAGGTCTTCTACATTTGTTCTCAGAAACTCTAGTCCACGAATGTGGCGAGTGAATAAATTTCACAGTTATTAGCTTTAAAAAATGGCCAATTAGATGTATCGATTTGGTACAAAAATTGCGTAACAAAAGTGCTTTTCTTCCTCCCTTTTGACTTGATATAGAAGTGTATTTAAATACACTGCATGTAGTTTCAAGTTTGTGCGGTCGGAGCCACTGCTAGGGTCAGTTTTTGAACAGTTTTTTTGATGCGAACTGTTGGAAGGAACATGTTTTCTAGAAATTTCCAAGGCCACATTCTGCATAGCGAGTGAAAATTGGCAGATTATGTGTTCAAGTTTCCACGACAACATTAAGATTTTCACTTATACATTGTTTTTTGCCAGTCTTGACTTTAAGAGTAAAATTTGCACAGGTTCAGATGTTTTTTAATCATTTTGTGTCCTAAGCGGAACACACTGATCACCTGCAAGGTTCTGAGAATTTTTTTTCCTGTCACATGTTGCAAATGTAAAATTCCCATTTACCCATTTGATTTACTCATTCATTTGAGTTACGATTTAATTGAACAGCTGATGTTGATGTTCCAGTAACAGAGATCCCGTCCTGTCCGAGGTATGATAGTCGCTTACGTATTGCTTTACGAGGAAGTTCTGTTCTCGATTTTGTTCGTAAACAAGCCCCAAGCTCCCGAACTTTCGTCTTATTGGAGGATTTAGCGTGTGTAGTATCGTGGGATACTTTCTCGAGTCTCGCTGTATTTTGGCGAACTCGTAGGGCGAGTCAAAATGCAAGAATCGAGTAAAAATAACCTACGATTTTACACACTAAATCGTCCAATAACAGATTTATTGTTCATCCCAGTCGGAAAATAGAAGAAACGCAAAGCTCGACTTAAAACTCGCTTCATCGCGTGACGAACTATCTTACGTCACTATTCAGCGAGCGAGCGTCCAGGTTTCGCGCGCTTGTATTGGGTTGCTGTTGATTGGTCAAAAACGAAAACTTGTCAAACCTGTCAATCGAATTGTCGAGCAAAGCGTCGCGCATTTTATTTCAAACACTTTCATTACATGTAAGAAACATAAGGATGAGATATCGGAAAAGAAAGAGGTAGAACGCCTAATAATAATAATAATAATAATAATAGTAATAATAATAATAATAATAATAATAATAATAACTCTGTTGTAAGTATGGTATAGACAGAAGTGAGAAATGGTATGAGCACCAACCAGAAAGGGTTGTGGAAAACGAAAGTTTTAAGATCTTGTGGGACATGTCCATCCAGTGCGACCATACCATTGCAGCCAGAAAACCAGACATTATTGTTGTGGAAAAGGAAAATAATAAAGTAATCATTGTGGATATTGCGTCACCGTGGGACCACAGAGTGCATGAGAAGGAAGGTGAAAAGCTGGAGAAGTACCAGGAGCTAAAGAGAGAAATTAAGAATTTAGGGGGAATCAGACATGTAGAAGTCGTACCGATAGTTGTTGGTGCACTTGGAGGAGTAAGTAAAAGGTTAGATGGATGGCTTACGAAGCTAGGGATTGCTATCAAAAAAGGACACTTGTAGAAAACAGCATTTGTAGGAACAGCAAGGATCCTAAGAAAGGTTCTGGAAAACTAAACAAGAGGGAATGACCCAAAGGACCTTTGGTCATTGGTTATGGCTCGCGGTATAACATCTGCCAGAGCGTTAACGCCATGAGATAATAATAATAATAATAATATTCTTTTTTCGTTTTGACTGATACAGGAAGCATGTCGTACCTGGTGGGCATTCTGGTGGACGTGTCCGGCTCCATGAGGAATAGTATTGGTGACACGGAGGTGGAAGCAGATGGTGGACCTTGGGCGAGGTCTTTATTTCAAGTGATAGACGAACTAATCAAGCATGATGTGCCATCTTCAAATCAAACCTTTGCTTTGGCCTTTGGAAGTAGATTTCTTTCTCGGGAGGTCTTTGATTTGCTCGGCACTCTTGCTCACGCAAACGAGGAAACACTCTTTATAGAAGCTCTGAAGTCAAGGAAAATCCCGCTAAGGCAAATTATAAATGAGATTTTGGACATTCTCGAAAAAGAAGGAGCACCGAGAGTTCGTACTTGGGCACACATGAACTTATTGCTCTCTGTCTTTGATGATACCACTGCTGCTGTGATGCTCTACTTTTTGCAAGGAAATCCTGAGTTTACCAGGAGGTTTGTTTACCAGATCCTGCCCATAGAATGCCGTGAAATCGTAATGGGGGTACGTAGCCTCGTGAAGGAGGGAGTATATCGCTTCGCAGGTTTACTGAGTCGGGTGGGTCTAGTGAGACCGGATATTCAAGAATCGGCAACAGAAGAGTCAGTCAAAGAAGTAATAGAAAAGGGAAAACAACTCTTGGAGGAATTTAGAATGGTGGCTGTCAACAAAGCGGCAATTAAGAGCGTTCAAACAGCGTCCGAAATACTGCATGACAGTGTTGGCGATCAAGAAGTAACTGATGAACGGGTTGATGCGTTGACGGAAACAGTTGAACCCTACATTTATGGAGGAAGTCCATTATTCAGAGCTATAAAACACTCCGTGAAGCTGTTTTCCCATTCAGAATTCGCAAATCATGAGAAAATTCTATTCATCCTATCTGATGGGGATCCAAGTGATGGAAAAGGGGAAACACACTCTCATCTCCAAGAGTTGTCCAGATTGGGAGTCAAAATTGTAAGCTGTTTTATAACACGTGAGGAGATATCCAATCCTCGTCGCTTATATGGCAGTCGAAGCGTAACCTGGGAGGAACCAGCAAAGTTCATGTTCGGAATTAGCTCCATCATCAAAACTCAGGAAATACCACGCACCTTTTTTGACAAAAGAGGATGGGAGATTGACTTCTCAAACAATGAAACCAGACTCTTCTTTCAAGTGAACCATCCAGATATCATTAAAGATGTTTGTGACGTGGCTAAGCGCGCTGTCCTCAGTCAAGATGCTCTGTCGGATGTACTTTCAGACCTTGATCTAGATCTCTACATCAATAACACAAATAAACGTTTTAAGCCGACAGAACACGACAAAGATACCTGTTATGCACATGCAGCTGCAGCCGTTATGCACCTCGCAATGAAACGCATTATAGGACGAGTTGGCGGGTATCCAGATTTGCACGAGTTGAGAAAGAAGTTGATAACTAAATATGGGGAAGAAGCAGCTTTCCCTCTCCAACATCTGAGAGAGGTGTGTCCAGAATATCGCCTGAAATGTAAAAGTGTTAATGTTGTTCAGGCCATCCAGGCCATTTCCGAAAAAAGACCAGTGGTTGCCACTTTCTACCTGACTGAAGCCCAGTGGGATCGGTTCGATCAGTTCTATGAAGAAAATAGGAAAGGAATCCTGACAAAGTCGTACCTAAATTCAAAGACGGACTCAGGAAATTGGCCTGGTGGACATGCAGTTGTTCTTACAAGTTACGATGCACAGAGTTTACGTTTGATGAATCCATGTGGAGAGGACTTCGCTGATGGTGGGTTCTTCAGAGTTCAGGATGCAGATGTCCTTGGGCTAAAATTTGTTGATGTCTACTGGGATTTGAATGACTTGATGGAAGAGGAGAAGAAAGCTTATAAGCAGCATGGTGCCCAAGTTGCTGACAAGTTGATGAAAAGACTTAAAGGACTGCAGGAGGCTACATACAAGTGTCCCAAATGCGATGCCGTATCAAAGGTGGAGGAATATTCTGGACATGCCCTGAATGCCAAGTGTCCAAAATGCAGAAGAACGTTCAATCCCAATGAAGAAGATGGTGATTTGGCATGGAATTTGTACCTGACGTCATTGATATGCTAAGATCTAGAGCTTATCTGTGTTCAAGCACAAACTTTCTCAGTTTATGAGCATATTGCTATAGTGATAATGTGACAGACATAGCCAGACATAGCCTTACTTTCTGCTTTTTGGCAGCTCGGAAAACTTGGTTTTGGACAACATGTCCCTTATGGTCATTATAGTCAGTTCATTCTAAGCCTTTTGTCAGGCATCCTTGGTCTTCAATTCTTCTGAAAACCAGTTCACAGACAAAACCGTTTTAATCTCCAGTGTGTGTATGACAAGATCTGAATTCATGTGATGACGTTTTCGTGGCGAGCGTAAAACTATGATGTCCACCACAAACTTTCTCAGTTTACAGCATATGGCTATGGTGATAATGTGACAGACACAGCCTTACTTTTTGCTTTTTGGCAGCTCGGAAAAATTGTTTTTGGACAACATCTCCCTTATGATCATGAGTCAATTCATTTTGAGTACTTTGTCAAAGGACTGCAGGAGGCTACATACAAGTGTCCCAAATGCCATTCCGAATCAAAGGTGGTGGAATATTCTGGACATGCCCTGAATACCGAGTGTCCAAAATGTAGAGGAGAGTTCAATCCTAATAAAGAAGGCGGTGATTTGGCATTGAATTTGTCCCTGACGTCATTGATGTCCTAAGGCCTTATCGGTATTCAAGCACAAACTTTCTCACTTTATGAGCATATTGCCATTGAGATACTGTGACAGATATTGGCAGCTCGGAAAAATTAGTTTTGGACCACATGTCCCTTATGGTCACGAGTCAATTCATTCTAAGTGTTTTGTCAGCCATTCTTTATCTTCAAATTCTTCTGAAAACATGCACAGACAAAACTGTTTTGATCTCCAGCGTTTGTAAGACAAGGTCTGAATTTAGTTGATGACGTTTTCTTGGAGAGCCTAAAATGTCCATCATTTAGAAGCTACACCGTCTGAATGACGCCCGTCTCACAAAAGCTTGGCCGTTTTAATTAAGCTTCAAGTAACTGAAGAAGAGATGGACATGCCCGGAGTTCGGTAAAAAAAGATCAGTCGTCAGATTCTTTGATCATTAAAGAGCGAAAAGCGAGACAGTTTTTGTTATGTCATGACATGACAAAAAACCGAAGAAAATTTAGGCATTGGTCACATTCGATCAACTTCATAGATCAGATCAAATAATTAAAAGAAAACCTTGCGTGTCTGAGCTCACATCACATGGCACATTTAATGAGGAAAGCGAAGAGAATCACTGAATGGCAAAAAGGAAGGTCGGAAAGGAAAGTAGACGCCTATTTACAATTGCCATTACGACTAAAGGAGATGTGTACTTGGATATCACCTGTGTACAAGCAAACATATCCTTTCGCTTTGAAAACCAGCGACAATATTTTAGAGTTTATTGCAAGTGAAGAGTGGAGACCAAGACAGGACTCAAGGTGAATGGTGTCAAAACAGCGCTCTTTTCGGTTGCTTAGCACTTTGCAAAGCGTTTGCATATTTATAAAAAGAAGTGATGGAGTTTCACTGTGACATTTCACTTCAGTGTTCTTTTTATGTTAAGCACCAGCTATCAATGAACTCAGTAATATCTCTTATGCCACCAAGCACAATGGACGATATAGCATACACAAAAAGAGATAATTCCAAAGAGCATTTCACAGTTACAATGCTGCGGAATGTCAATTCACTGGAACTGTGCAACCAAAGCTCGTTTGACATTTTAATCAAAACTGAGAAATTAATGATCATTAGTATTTACGCATGAAAATAGTTGACTCCAGAGTAGCTTTTCCAGTTTATGTTATCTTATGATTTGCTTTTCTGTAAGTCATTATCAAGTTGTTCGTGTATTAATTAAGGTTTAAAACACCGAGCAGTCTAAGGTACAGGTCGTCTTCTTACGTTTTAACTATTGGAGGCTAGTTTTAAAATTTATAAACATCGTTTGCAAGATTTTCTCTTGCAAAAACGGTCAGGGAAAAGGCTCAAACATATCACGCGTGCTTTTGCGCAGTTTAGAGAGAGACTGATTTAGTTCTTGTGTTTCGAAGACATTCTTTATCCTTTCGCTTTGAATAATTATAACGCAAGTATTTTTGTGATAGTTCAATGAAATGCCGTTTTTTACAGCATTCACCTTTGCCAGTAATCAAGAGTATTCATCTTTGACAGTAACCAAGAGTACATGCAAGCACGCTAGTCAAAGCCAAAAGATTGAAAAGCCATTGCTTTGTTTGGTACATGCTGCAGAGAGAGGTGAATTGTATAAATTGAATGTAGATCGAATAGAGAGACTTAAATGTAGGGCATCGATTTTTATGTAATGCCAAAGGTAGTTGCAATAAACTACTCATAACTCGGGAATTCAGCTTGTGTATTTGTAATCTATCTATTACTGACCAAGGAGAGAAGAGGGTATCCCCTAGTCATTTCCGACCAAACGAATGGATGTGGCTCATTGCACGAGCGAATGCTCATAGGCAATTCTAAAGTGCAGTTGTCAGTTTAATGTGGATCAAACTGTTTCGACAATTTATTAGAAAAATTAACTCTACAACACCGTTTCACGTAACGACAATGTTATGGTACTAAACGAAACATCAATAATTGATGGTTTGCATCTGACGTCACAGCGGCCTTTTTGGTGTACAAAACAATTCAGTAAAATGTCTTTTGGGAATTTGTTTTGTACACCAACATGGCTGTCTCATTACGTGGATGCAAGCAAAGAATTGCTTAAGATGTACTCATTCAAGTGATGTAATATGTCACCATGAAAACAAAAGCGCTGCGTAAAAAGCCCTTTATTTTGTCGTTCAACGCCAATACTTCAAAAACGAACTCACTGACCACTATTTGCTATCGCTGGAAAGTGATTAGCCAGGTAAGATAAAAATCTTCACAAATAAGTTCAAACAAATTCTCTGTGGCGGATTCAGAGCCACCTCAAAATTCTCCAATTGTGAGGGTGGCTCTGAATCCTCTCCGGAGAATTTTTTTAAACTTTGCAGAGTGTTTTATCTTAGTCTGTTACTTATTACTTTAAAGCAACTGGGGGTCACCGAGTTAGTTTTCGAGAAATAAGCGTTTTAAGACAAAAAACTTTCTTGAATTCGATGACGGTTTATGGTTCTGTAGAGTTGCCCCGTCTTGTACATGTAATCGCGGTACATTTAGGCTCAAGCGTAAGTTTTATAATTTTCTACACATAGTGATCATTTGACAAAATGCTTAGACTGACTGAGGTCGGTTTTCAATTTACAAAATATGTTTCGACATTCTCATGTCATCTTCAGTTGAAAATGAGCTTTTAACGGTTGTAAATTTGAATTTATATTAAGGTACGTTACAAATAACGCTTCAAAACTTTCGTACAATCTGAATATGAAATACGTTGTTCCTTTTGTCTTTTATTTTATAATTTGTTATGCGCGCTATTTTTGTTTTCCGTGCATTTCGTATTTCATAATCAAATTGTACGCAAGTTTTGACGCGTTATTTCTAACATACCTTAATATAGATTCAAATGTATAACCGTTAAAAGCTCATTTGCAACTGAAGATGACATGAGAATGTCGAAACATGTTTTGTAAATTGAAAACTGTCGTTTCTTTTTTGAGAGCTTTGTAATGAGATTTTATCATCTATTTTTATCACTTGTGGAAGATGTTATTTGTAGTCTTTGAGAAAATTTACAAGTTCTTATTTATTCTAAATTGCACGAGAAAAATCATGTAATTACTTATTAATAATATACATGAAAAAATTCGGGGTGTTTAAGCAGAAGCACCGCTCGCGTATCACTCAATCACACAATCACGCTAAAATTGCCCAATCGAGGGTTCGCATTTGATTGGCTATAGTCTGACTTTGTTTGGTCATTGATCAATCAGAATGCTTGGTTTATTACTTCTTTTTGCACTGAATTTTCCCTTTTCTAAAGTAGAAAACTGCAATTCTATTTAGCCAATCAGAATGGCATAATATTTTCCATATTAATCATTAAAAAAGAAACAACACGCAGTTGCCTGATGATCTTGGTCTTTGCTTCCTGCATCTCTCTCTGTTCCTAACAAACACCAGCAGAACGATATAAACTCTGCATTTAAATGCTAATATCCTTAATTAAGCTGTAGTTTGGCTGAATCGTGTCCATTGAAAGCTGTAACGACTCGTTTCCAAGTGGTTGAGAATGCAGTAACAGTTGCCATACCGACGCCACCAACTGTCTTTTTCACCTGGACGTATTTGTTGGTGAAGGGCGAACGCCTCAAGACAGAAGTGAAATGTCAGCTGCACCTTTCAGCAGCAATTAACCTACCTCAGCTAACACCTTTTTTTTTCCAATTAAAAAACGGATAAAACTCTTAAAACATGTGAACTGAAAACTGGCATTTCATATCTTTGGCTAGGATGTTCTGTCATGTGCTCAGGTTGCTGCCTATCGTCAGTCGACTTGAATATCCACAGAATGGCCTTAAATAAATTTTGTTCGAGAAGATTCAGCAAGTAAGTCAGCAAAAAAGTCGATGATGACAGTATGGTGATAGGAATGATACAGTATTTATATAGTGCATTTTTTATCTGCATATTCAAATATGCAATTTCTGACAGTTGTAGCCTGCGAAATTGGCAGAAATGGATATTTTGCCGGCACGGACCTGAGGACTGGGTCCGGTTGTTTGGTGGGGATTATGCGTAATTTGTCGTACAAATAGTGAACCGTTGGGGATTTGAATCAGTCTAGGTTCACCTTTCAACGTCTATTTTTTTGTTGTTGTGAACTTTTCCCCTTAGCCTCCATGGGGTAGTGGCACTTGCATAGGGTTTGCAGAATACGTTCCCTCATTCCCGAAGGGTTTTAGGTTTTCGTATCCGGCTGGTGCCCAGTGTACTTTTCCTTTAACAAGTTTTTAGGTGGTCAGTAACATCACGCATGCTAACGTGTTGGTATGCTGGAGCGGAGTTTGTATGCATATCGTAAGAAAAATAAACCGGCTTGTGGCGCTTGCTGTCCTACATGCCTATGTATCTACAAAGTTGTATTGTGATTGAGCTAATTAGTCGTGTTGTGTCTGATTGGGTAGTGGAGTCAAAATGCACTTTTTTCGTGGGCGAGCGTGTTTTAGATATGAGCATCTACAGGCGCCCGTAGCAGTCGATATAAGACCATTAGCGATATCACAAACACAAACTAAATTAGAAATGAGAGAAATCAGTCTTACACCAGTAAATACCACCCGGAGGCAAATTTATGTGCCAATTTCGGCCATGAGATTGCTTCCATTCTGCAACTTGTTTCGGAGAGCTGAAGACTGCTAACGCCGAAAGAAATCAAGCCTCATTATGAATCGGCAATGCGTCGTTTAATTATTTGTTTATTATTTTCGTTTGATCTGCCACGCTGTAATACAATAAATTTTGTTATCCAACACATTGTGATAATGTCCAAATATAGTCATAGCGCGCTCAATATTCGTCGCGCGTACTAAATGTATATCCTGCGATATACGTAATTTTGTGTGTCGCGGAGAAAAATAGTAGTTTTTCCAGCTTTTTTTCCCAATAACCTTAGAAAATTGTGCTTTGTCATCAATGTATTGAATAATAAAACAATTATCCTGCTCAATCTAGACTTGCGGAATATCGCCTGATCTTAGCCAACTCGGCGTAAGGCCTCGTCGACTAAGTATCAGGCGATATTCCGCGTGATTTCGCAGGATAATGGTTAAATGTTGACCACGCAATCTATCATCCAAATCAGCCCGCTACTGACTCCGTAAACCAATTTTTGGAAGAGTGCGGTGACACGAATGTATAAATAGATGTTATTAATTCGAAGTAAGGAAAAATTACAGCAAATAACTAAGCAAATTAAAAATCAATGTTACTGTTGAATTTAAATTCAGGTTAATTTAATTTCAACCAAGGTCATTTTATTTTAAACTAGGTTGAATTTGAAAGTAGGAAACATCGACGGAAACCCTTCAATTATTAACAAGTACGTGTAATATATATATTGACCGTAAGTAAATAGGTCCTAGTGGTGAGTGGATGAACTTAGTGCAGCTTAAATTTTTCATGAGTATTTATAAAACCTCAATGGTTGTTACGTTTAGGCACTGATTTTAAATGGTTAGCATTAAGGTTGGGGTTAGGCATACTGAGCATGATAACCAATTCTACTTTTCTCTCTCAGAGCTCTTTGGAAGGACATTGTTCATTGATGAATCTCCTTAGGAGGGCAAGGGGCAACAATGTTGAATTATCTTCTAAGGAATAAAAGAACTGAAACATACATGATGTATCGTTGACTTTTAACTTTAGCGGCTTAGTTATTTGCGCTATCTTTTGCTTACTTCGAATTCGTAATAATCAAAAGCAAGTAAAAACAAAACTTTTGAAAGTCAGGAAAAGGGTTTCATAATCTATTGATCAGCTGAAGCCATTTTGAAGGCTTTTATTTTGTATAGCGACGTAAGTAAACCTCGTACAATATATGGCGATTTTTCCTTCAGAATCAAGAACCCATCTCTTGCAAACAATTTTTGCTTTTGTTGCTCTGGAGACCCAAAGCATTTTCATTCTTCTTCAGATAAATTTAACCACCTTCTAACTTCTTCTTTTACGGCGGCCATATAACTTGTGTCCCACTTTATGTCATTTACCCTTGTGAGATATGGTGGCTGTTCTGAATGCTTGGAAATATCTTAAACTCATTGGTAGAAAAAAATATCTAGCCTATTTCAGTTGCTGATTCGACGGCCTAGCGGTTAATACAGAGGAGAAGTCTCGGATGTCCACTATGAATGGTGCGAGGCGCTTTGCACTATTACTAAAAATAGATCTTGTCATTTAGACCCCCCGCACAGACTCAGACAAATATTACGATCGGCTCAAAGCGAATGTGTGAGCGAGTGCAGCAATAGGGAAGGCAACCTCGTTCCCAGGGTTTCTCTTCTCTGCCTCCACGACATTAGGAGGCAGAGAAGAGAAACCCTGGGAACGAGGTTGTAGGGAAGGAGGAAAGAGAAAAATATGGTAAATTCGTGTAGCTAGCCACCAAGAGGACCAAAAAAATGGTTAGTACCAAACACTGTTGTTGGGGTAAATCAGACTCAAGATGTCCGGATAAATTGCCGAAATCACTCAGAGAGTTGAAGGAATCGGGGAAGAAAGTCTCTATACCGTTTCCAAAACCTTCGCAAGACATCCGTCGAGAAGTGTACGCGTTGGCTGGTGGCGTGTTCGCGGGAATTCTTTACCGTAAAAAAAATAACCAGAAATACATATATTTGTGCTCTTCACTGGCCAGGAGAAAAAGGTCCCACAGCTGAATTTCCTGATCCACTGAAGGCAAATCTATCGCCAGCACAAACACGTCGAGCACGTGCTCCAAAGAGAAAGACCCCGAAATCAAGAGTGGAGCCCGTGGCGAGAACTGTGGGAATGGCATTTTCGAGTCACTCGAATCAAAATCGACGATCGATGAATCTCCAGTTGGTCAGGACTGCGATTTTGTTTCACACGTATATGAGGATCACTCAGGAAAGCTGGTTTGTGATCAAGGTTCTCAGACCTTATATTCCAAATATGAGTTGTCCGCAAAGGTCGAGACCATGATGTTGAGGAACGAAACATCCACGACAAAACTCCAGCCCCCCGAAATAGTAAGTACGCTGTCTTACTAGATAGTTTCGTAAGATCCTGGTCCTATGAAACACTTTAATGGCCTCTCGCCTCCACAGTTCGAGGTTTTGCACATTTTCTTGACGATGTCTGCCCTTTGGAGACCATTCACTATTGGACCGGTAAAGATTGCCCTGCAATTGAAAATGCACGAACTGGTCCAAAAAGTGATTTTTCTTCAAGGGAAAAACTATTTATCTGCCTTCTGAGACTGAGGAGAGATTCACTTTCAAAACTCTGGCAGCTCTTCTCAGTACCTCAGAAAGGAAAATTGACCATTCCTATGTGCGGAAAATTTTCACCACATTTATTCAGCTGATGTATGTGATATTTAGAGATATGCAGAAATTTATGTTTCCACAAAGAGCTCAGCTAACAAGGTTCCTCCCCAAAGTTTTCGAGACAATGAATAAAAAAGTTGCATTGTTGACTGTACTGAGTTTAGAGAAGAATGCTCCAGGGATTTTGCCAGACAGGTGAATACTTTGACTTCATACAAACCCACAAACACATTCAAGTGCCTTATTGCTGTAACCCCCAATGGTGGGGCATGCTTTGTTTCTGATTTGTTTGAGGGGGATATTGATGATGTCCAAATCTTCAAAGAAAGTGGGTTGATAAAACACCTGAAACCATTCGATTTGGTATTGGCTGATCGTGGTTTCACTGTGCGGTAGCTCTTAAATCCCCCTGAACTGGAACTGAAAATTCCATCATTTCTGAAAGGCCGGAAAAGTCTCAGTGTTGCAGAGGAACTGGAAACGCCGTATTACAAAGGCCAGGATTCATGTGGAATGTTTTAATGAACGGCTTAAGCAGTTTAAACTTATTGGTAGAAAAATACCTTTGTCTCTTGCTCCTCTTGCAACTCAAATGGTAGTAGTTGCTGCATGTCTTGTGAATTTTAAGGCTGTTCTTTGTAAATAGATATTCAGTCCAGAACAGTTCTTTGACGACTGATTGATCAAGGAGGAATTTAATTGTGTGACTATAAAGAATAAAATTATCTATTCCTTTCACATGAGTGTAGAATTTCCATCAGGGATGGAGAGTGGTAAAAGGGACGGGTGGAGGCAACCTATAAGGCTCCCATAAGAGGTGAATGGACATTTTCTGAGCTATATTCATCAAATGCTTTATAACCCAAAAACAAACTTGGGGACCACCATTTTTTATTGTTGGAACTGAAAGTAATCAACAATGCAAGATAAAATTGTGTGCAAAGTCATAGCAGATTGAAAGCTATCTTAAATTTTCAAAAATTCAAGGTAGCTCTTAATCCACTCCCACATCATCTTTCGACTTTGTAGAGTTTAGGCCCAGGCCGCTGATTACTTCCCAGAGATAAAAAAGAGAGGTTACCAAGTTCTTTTCTGAGATGAACATTTTAAGGCATTACATCAATCGTTTTTGGAGGGCTTTCCAATGGCTGTAATTAACTTTTACCTTACAATGATGAGTGCATCTGGTTGAGCAGCGATATTTGAAATATGTTTCTATTAATCTTTGGACAAAAGATGCTACACAAAGCTGTACAGGAAACTTTTCATGCAATTTTCATTCTGTAATATTGACGACCATTTTTTTATACACAGGAAGGTTAACATGCTCTTGGACTAGAACAAAAGAAATTCCACGTAGTCTCAGTGAATTACTTTACTAATTTGTTTACTTAATACACTAACTCTTAAACTCTAGCATTACGAAATTTTACGTACTAATTTTGTGAAGTGGGTCCCATGACTCTGTTATTTGAAAAGAAGGATAAAATATGTGGAAGTACCAGAATATATAATTATCAGAAAAGTTTTCATTCCAAACACCAGAACAAAGAATGGATATAACACAGTGTAAGATGAATATATTTGAAAAAAAAAAAAAAGAAAAGACCTAAGCAGATTACTATTTTCCATAAGAAATAATCCTTCCATACAGTATGTAAAAAAATAATCTCAAATTTTTTTGCTTACAAAACAACTTTTTGGCAAGATAATTTCTTTTACCCTTTGTACCCTGGAGATTACAACACTGTAGATAAGAAAAATTCCTTAATTAAGCGATTTTTTTTCTGCCTTAAGGCTAATTTGCAACCTATAAATCACAGTTTAATGCAAATATTAGCCAAGAGCATTGTGCCTCAGAACAAGGCAGTATTAAGTGTGCCAGCATTTATTTTCAAAGAGCTTTTACGTCAGTGGTGGGGAATAATCTCAGCTCAGCCAATCGCCGTGAGAGTTTTCCCCATCACTTATTCCTTCAACCCATCATACATGTACCAGTTGTTCTTAAAGTAAAAGATACAAATATACTGGCCTCCATTCCAAAGTGTTGCCCCATACAGTTCAAATCTTTTTCCAAACAATGAAATCGAAAGTGGTGGGTTTGAGAGTTTAAGATGACCTCTTCTGCTCAGCAAGTCAACTGAAAACACAAGGAATGATTTCAAATTTCAAATGCTCACCCTTACCCAATGCATTACCATCTTCATCTATGGTAACATCCTAGGTGAAGGGGGTTCCAATGGAAGGCTTGTTGGAAAATTTCCTTCCACACTGGGAATCTGGTGGGTACTGCCAGTCATCAAGGGCATCCAGAAACACATTGTTATGGATGGACGTAAAGGGCTGTTGCATTATAACTGACAATGACTGGACTGTGTTAACTTGTGACGGGCAAGTATCTAGGCAGCAAGTTGTAGTAGTGACACTTGTCAGGAAGGGGCGAAGAAGCATTAGGAAGAAGTCTCTCCCTCATTGCCATACATGTCCAAGGTACCAGCCACAACTGCAAAATAAAACAAAGCAACATAACTTAAGACACCAGTTACATTTTTTAAATGTATTTTCCACAAAAAAATTTACCTGGCTGTCGCTGTGGTAGAGACTGCAATATCAGTAACTTTGCAACTGCATAAAAGCCAGCATCTGTGAGCCTGAAAAGCTTTTCCTATTGTGTGACCTGATTCTGGAAGGTCCTCAAGCTTCACCTTGTTTGATTTGATGAGGGATTGGAAAATAGTAAGCCAATTATCCAAAGGGCAATTATTGGTAAGAGTAATTCCAGTACTGGTAAGTCCACCCCATGGAAAAATAGACAGCTCTTGATCATTTCATGTTGTAAGCAGGACCAGTGACTGAGAGAAGTAGAGCTTCTGTAGCAGTAATTTCCTGTTGGGAATATAAGCTCCCATCAGGAAAGGTGCGAGTGGACTGGCCGATAGATTCTAACAAAGCAGGCGATGCAGATGTTGGGGATGAAAAAGATTCCAAAGAGTCATCTCCTTGGGTTCCATTCCACCAACTGGTGATGCTGAAGACATATATGTGGTAGGGTCCTCAGCCTCCATTCCACCAACAGGTGATTCAGGGTCTTCAGGTTCCATGGTGTCGACAGGTTATACCAAAGGAGGTTTGAAAGAATCCAAATTCTCAACAGGCTCAGGTAAAACAAATGGTTTGAGATCCCTTGGGACACGCATTTCAAATATCTCGGGGGCAATAACAAGAGTCCACAAACTTGTGAGATAAGACAAAATCTTTTTGATGAGGGGATCATCTCTTGGGATCCTTTCCACTGAACCGGAACCACTTGCAGCATGCAGAATAAAATCACAATACTTGATACCAGTCACAAGAAGGATTTGTTGACACTAGTAGTAATAAGCATGTGAATGCTTCAGAACACACTTTCCGATCTCTGCTTTAGGGCAGTGTCTACTGAGAACACTATTGGCAACTGGTGAGGTGGAAGATGTGACTGTCTGTACACTGTACTGTTTGAATATTTTCGAAGTTTTAATCTCGACAACAGTGTCTTTGCCCGCAAGGCCATTGGGAGAACAACCAAGGAATGGGAACTTGGGGTCGACCCAAAAACCCTGATGAGTACACTTTCTCACCTGTGACACTTTCGTACTTCATGATTACCTTTGGTTCACAATCAAGACCATAACGCACCCAGTAAGTCTGAAAATCTTGAGACCCGAGTCCCCATATGTTAGTGAAAATAAATTTCTGTGCTTCCACAGCTGCATCTGGCTCAGACTCAGGAAAGTGCAACGAGGAAAAATTGACCTTTCACAAGTTGTCGTTTAAAAGCTGTTAAGCTTTGTCGAGAGCTTTATGTGTCTCGCTTTTTGCCGTCCTATCCAATGTTGAGGCGGTTATTAAGGGAAAGAAAGTTAAAGTTTCCCTTCGATGTCAGTCGGAAACAGGAGAAATTGTTTCTCCCATAGTCCTATGACCAAAAGAGGAACCTGGGTTTCATAGTGTTATTTTCAATTTGAAGTTTTTAAATCAAGCATTGACCTACTGTAAGTTCAAGATGGTTACTCTAGCATGTACCATAAGGTTGATGAAACCTGGGTGTTTTATGTCCTCTGCAGACCTACCCAATTTCATCAATTCCATTACTATATTGCCTACCTTCAGAAAATATCTGAAGTTTGCACCGAGGGGTCTTCTGTTCCGTTTTTGGGCCCTACCCATGGGACTGACAGGTAGTCCTTGCATCTTTACCAGGGTGTTATACTCATTTTTTTCCACCCTACGCACCCTATACGGACTTAATTTTTTGAGTTATATTGATAATTCTTTTACCTGCAGGATTCTGAGGAGGCCTGCCTTGAGGCTACCTTACATACTGCCCAATTATTTGCGCGCTTGGGTTTTGTTGAGTTGATTGACCTGTTTGAAATTAGAAACAACCATCAAACTAGTGCCTATGCTTCCTGGAAGCAAGACAGGAATGCATCATATGTGCATGCTTTCCCTGTGAATTGGTCAGACACAGCTCACTAACAATTACATTTTCTCATGGGGATGCTCACCCTCTGAGCCCAGAACGGCAACCCCTGACATGCAAAGTGTCAGGCGACAGTTCATTAAGGGTAACATTCCGGGCGAGGTTGCCAACCTGCTCATGTCCTCTTGAATATTTAGCGGCAGCAAAGCAGTAAGATGTTCACATCCGCAAATTAATGGTGTGCATCTGGGCTACCAGAGAAAACTGATCCACTACAGACGAGTGTGAACAACGTGTTAACGCCTCTACGCCTTTCATATTAAGCGAATGTCATACTCGACGATTAATACGGCTTGCTCAGCACTCGCAAGCTGTTTAAGGGGATTGAA
>NW_027180197.1:127500-137500 GCF_036669925.1 Montipora capricornis | reverse complement strand
AAATATGATGCCATGTTTGTTTTCTGCGTGACAATTGAATTCAGTGAAGTGTGACCGGGAACACTGTCGGCGGTTCAAACACTCACAAAGAAATATTTTTTTCTCTGCGATAAACCGGACAGATTATCAAGATTAACATGCCATTCCAAAGCTGAAATACAGTGCATTTATTTCCAAGAGACGACTTTGAAGTCGAAAGACGATAAGCAGCGAAAAAATTCAGCCGTGTTTTACTCACCGCTTGCGGTTTTATAATTCGTGCAACAAATAACACAACCAGTGCATCCAGTTCCTCTCATCTAAATGCAGCTTTTTCTACAAAATATTCAAATAGACATTTTAGAGCGAAGATAGTAAACGTGTTATCAACTAACGACGATTTTGCGATCTCTTAAGCGACTCGCTAGAAATGAAATACGAAGATGGACTTCGATCCTTGGTAATAGTGAAACAGCTTGCACTTCGATCACACCATACGTCGAATATCTCGTGAATTCACGTCTTAAAAAAAGTTTCTCTTCATTGTAGATGCTGCATTGGTGTTTTGACTGCTCTTCTTTTGCTTTCTTGGGGAGAATGAATCACTATTTGTCCGGTTCCAGCTCGATGGCCGCCACGACTCGACATGGTAACATACATAGATAGACTGATAGATAGACTGATAGACTGTGTTTATTAAGAAAAACATTGCAGTTAAAAAGCTGAATTGCGCCTCTTTACAAGTAAGAAATATAAGAAATGATTTATAACTACTACTATTATAAAATTACTTAAATGCTTCCCTCGCACTCTTAACGATGAATGAATTTTCAAATCTATTTGTCTTTACAAGAGGGGTGGCAAACCTCCTCTGCCTTTTCAGCTCATATGAGATAGAAACTGAGGGAGGCAGGAGGCTGGTAATCTTACTACGTGGATCATTAACAATAGACTTAAACAGGTGTTCTGTTAACTTTTCCTGGTGGGCCCTGATGGACTCATGCCCTGCTAACTGAAGGGCGTCCGAGTAGTGCACCCTGGGAAAAATGCATGATAGGGCCCTCCTTTGCACTCTTTCGAGCTCGACTTGTAGATACTTTGGTAAACTGTAATGGAAAACAGGACAAGCGTAATCTAGTGAAGACCTGATACATGCACAAAAATATGTTATAGGATCTGAAGTAGGAACGTGCGCACGCTTAAGTTGAATAAGAAAGTACAGTTTCTTAGACGCTTTTTTTAACAAGTTCTTCTATATGGTCGTTCCACGTTAGCGTATCATTGATTGTCAAGCCGATTAGCCTTGTGCTCTGTATGGTTTTGATAGGAGTTCCGTCTATGCAAACCCTAGGGAGTTACGGGGAGTCACGACTGAAGGATATAACTAACTCTTTAGTCTTCTCGCCATTAAGCTGGAACAAATTTTCCTTGGACCAATCATAGATTGCATCTACTGCTTCTTGCGACTTGCTCTGTTGTCCTTTAGGTATGTTCTCTGATACCGTAGTATCATCAACATATTTCGACATGTTGAAGCTACTTGGGACAGTCAAGTCATTAATCATCAAAAGAAAGAGCCAGGGACCCAACTTTGTCCCCTGTGGCACTCCAGACGGCACTGTGCCCCACTCTGAAACGCAGTCCTTCCCAAGTTTGACTCTTTGAGATCTTCCTGAAAGGAAGTCAATCACCCAGTTGATTGCATTATTAGGAATATTGGCCTGCTTCAGTTTGTTGACCAAACTCTTGTGGTCTATGAGGTCAAAGGCCTTTCGATAATCAAAGAGGAGGACACGCACAGAAGCACCGTTACCATCCGTTGCTTCGAGCCACTTATGAATCATACTAATGAGTGCCAACACGGTTGAAGAACCAGATATGGTACCAAACTGGTTGGAGTCAACTAGGCTCTCTAGGGCAGGTTTTATGTAATCAGAAACAATAAAGTCCTCAGATATTTTCGAGAGGGTAGACGTGAGAAAGATTGGACGCAGTTCCTTTTTTGGGTGGGTGACTTGCTTCACCTTAGTCAGGGGGATGACATCCGCAATTTTCCACATTGAGGGTAGTTTTTGCTCACTGTATGAGGCGTTCAGGATGTTTTGAACGGGAGTAACTAGGATTTCGGCGTACTCCTTTAACACCCAGTTGGAAAGACCATCCGGGCCAGAAGCTTTATGCTTATTCAGGTGAAGCAGGTTGAAAATAGTGACTAATTTGCTTTTTTGATCCACTGAGCTTATTCACTTCGCTCCACCACTGGCGCGGGTTGACACCTTTAAGATCTTTTTCACCTTAGAAGTGTAATACTTTGCTTTACACCCTTTTCCGATCAAAACCCCTCCCAAACAACAAAATCAAAGAAAAAAGGAGCAAAGAACGACAACGAATATAAAGTTAATTCGTTTCTAACAAAATGATAGCTGAGTAGCTGCTGCTGAAAAACTAGAATTTCTCGAAGTCCATTTTCTTCATATCTATTTTTATAGCATCTTTTATTGGTATCTCAAATATTCGAGGTTAAAATAAAGTTTATTGTACTGTTGGTTGCGCCTGATGATGACATAAAGAATTCGGGCTTTTTCTGCCATTTTGTCTCGAAATTATTTGCTCCTTGATGGTTTGAACAGAGAAACCGCACCAACTGTCAAGCAGGATTTGCAGAAATAGCTTTGATTGCAGAAATCAAAGCCAGAGTGCTATTTTGCTTTTGTCGCGTCTTTACTTGAATCGCAGCGTGCACGTAATTTCCGGTAAAATCTGATTGGCTCACATTTATAGCATGACACATGATAACATCACTCTTGACAGGTGGGCGGCAGACGACTCGTTAAGAAATTGTATCAGGCGTACTTTTTAGCGCCCTGTCTCAAGAAAAGTACGCTTGATCGCACGTTATTCATGCACGGAATGTTGTGGAAGCTCATATTCAGTGGCACAGTCCGTTTGTAGTAACAACGTAAGGGACAGTAAGGAAGAAGGGAAGGAAAGGGAGATATGGTAGGTGGAAGAAGAACGGAAGGCAAGGGAAAGGTGGAGAAGGGTGTTTTTTTTATTATTTTCTTTTTTATCCCCCTTAAAAATGCAGGCCCTATTTTTTTTTACATCTCCAAAAAATGGAAAACCCTTTTTCAGACAGTTCATAATAAGGTTGAAAGAATTTGACCTAAATTGAAAAAATCAACCTAGGTTGAAATTAAAATTAACTTGAATTTTAATTAAACCTGTAACATCAACAATACATCATGTATCTTTCAATTCTTTATTCCTTAGAAGATAATTCAATATTGCTGCCCCTCTGAGATTCATCGATGAACAATGTCCTTCTAAAAAGCTCAGAGAAAGAAAAGTAGAATCGGATATCATGCACAGTATGCCTAGCGCCAACCTTAAAGGGCCACCGACAAACAGTGTCCTTTGCGCGCCTTTGTTGTTGTTATTGTCCAGGCAATCGAATCGGCCCGTTCGCTTCAGAAACATCCCGTGAAGAAGAACTTCTGCGAATTCGCTGTTCTATTTGTTTTTTAATCGAAACGCCTTCCTCCTTTCGTTCCATAATCTTAAGGTTGAAGTAGTGAGCCGAATAACATGGCGCTTTTCCTTCCTCGGAGGACGACCTTTCTTCACAGTTTTCACTTCGCTTTTAACACGAGCACAACACCCAAATAACGCCAAAAATACAATATTTAAACATTAAGGAAAATATTAACAAAGTTTGAAGCTACTGGGCATCCAAAACACGACGATGTGAGGCGATGGAATTTACTTTTCAAGAAATACTAGTTTCTTTATTACAGAAAATGGCGCCGATAGCTTGCACGCCCGCAAAGACTCGTGGTTGTCGGTGGCCCTTTAATGATGACCATTTAAAATCAGTGTCTAGACTTAACAACCAATGGGGTTTTATAAAATACTCATCAAAGATTTATGCTACACTTAGTTCTTTCACTCACTGCTAGAACCAATTTCCTTGCCAATGTATTATTACAAGTACTTTCTAATAAATTTATGGGTTTTTGTTGATGTTTCCTACTTTCAACTTCAACCTAGTTTAAAATTAAATGACCTAGTAGGTTGAAATATAAATTAACCTCAATTTAAATTTAACCGGCTGTAATGTACAAATCCGTGAGAAATATTGTCTGGTTTATATGTGAAATCATAGAGTGAAGCCCGGCACAGTAAAATGACGATTCTATTTGACACAAACCCCTTTATTTCGTTAATGCTTTTTTCGGGAATTTACAACGCCACCAACACAACATCCCTTGTGAAAACTTCCAGAGTTATGAACTGTCCTGACAGCATCATGGAAATGGTTAAATTTTTGCGAGTAGCATCAAATTTTATCACAAAATCTTATAAGTAAAGTAAAGTAAAATCCTTTAGTTAAAAAAAACACGATTAGCGTTTAAGCACTACATGCTTGAGGGATCGTGTATCCAATTAATTATCTAAGTATCTAATTACCTACTGAAAAATGAATGAAACATAGGAAATTAATTTACTTTATCGCAAATCTGATTTTCCTAAACATCGGACTAGATTTTGCCTTGGAATAAAATTGTTTAAAATTACAAGAATCATTAAAATATTCTGAAACACAGTTCCACAGTACAGCTCCTCTGTAACAAACAGAATTTCTCATGAAATAAGTGGAAAATCGTGGAACGACGGCCTTATTATGTCCACTTAGTTATACGGACTATTACGTCATACAATTAAATCCGAAATCATTGCGGGCATATTATCGCTGGCTGTGTTATAGATTAGTTTGACAAGACTTCGTTTACACACGTCATAAATCGAGTCCCTTGGGGAGTTCCATAACTTGTACTGATGGTGTGTCTCGCGGCAAATTAAAAATTAGCCTTCCGGCACGACAGTGCAGGGTTTGCATTGATTTGATATAATCTAGGTTGTTACAGTTCCCCCAGGTAGCGATGCCGTTTGTCACTGAAGGGAGAATGAGCTTAAAGTATATTGGTCAAGAAGTGATTTTCTCTTAAGAAAAGAACATTTTTTTCAATAATTTCTATTTCTTGTCAAAGTTGTTCCTTAATTCCTTAAGTTGATTCGCCCAAGTAAGCTTTCTGTCGAGAGTAATGCCCAGCAGTCTTGTAAGATAGATCCATGCAAAGTTGACATTCCCAGTGGTGATCAAAGGGAGTGGAAAAGTGAATACTCCCCAATGGAACAACATCACTTCACATTTTGAAGAGTGCGGTGTTAATGAGTTAGTCATACACCATTTGGTAAGCTCATTCAGTGCGTTATTTAGTAGGTTACATGCTTCATCAACGGTGGATCCAATACAGTAAACTGTAGTATCGTCCGCATACAGGTAGAGATTGCCTGATGTCACAGCCTCTGGCATGTCATTGGTGTATAAACTAAACAAACACGGGCCCAATACCGATCCTTGAGGGATGCCGCACGTCACATTTAGCTCCTTGGATTGAGTGGAGTTCACAACCGTAACCTGTGTCCGGTGATGCAGATAATCTGTAAGCCAAGAGAGCAGGTTGCCCTCAATTCCAAATTTGATTTTCAATTTAAGTAACAGGGTGCGATGAGAGACGCAGTCGAAGTATTCTCGAAAGTCAATAAAAGCGGTAGCAACTACTAAATTATTATCAACAGCTTGTCTCCAACTTTCTGTTAAATGGACAAGTAATAACTCGGTCGAGTGGCACTTGCCTTAGGCCCATTGCTTCTTTGTCAGTAGATCGCATTCCGTGACATTTTTCAACACTGTGTCTGATATACACGATTCCAAGATTTTACTTGATACCCTTAGTAGTGAAATAGGTCGATAGTTGCTCTTGTCAGTTGGATCGTCCTTTTCAAACACTGGGCTCAAGTGAGCTTCTTTCCATTGATTATAAACTTCTCCTTTGGTAATGCTTCTTGCACGCAGCTTAGTAAGTGGCGAAACAATTGCTGGCTCGGCTAACCGTAGCAATTTGGGGTAATTCCATCAGGTCCCGCAGCCTTATTTCGTTTTAGGGCCTCAATTTTCCTGGATACCGACTCCTCAGGAATTGAACAGGAAGAAATTGTTTGTACTGGTGAGCCGTCATTACTCACTGCCTTTAATGTACAACTGGGGTTTCTTGAGATTCCTATACCCACGGTTGCGAAGAAAGCGTTCATCAGGTTCGCCTTTTCGTCGTCACGAACAGTAAGCGTTTTATCATCCCGCCTCATTATGTTTTGTTCCTGGGCAAGACACTTTACTCTCACGGTGCCTCTCTCCACCCAGGTGTATAAATGGGTACCGGCGAATTTAATGCTGGGGGTAACCCTGCGATGGACTAGCATCCCATCCAGGGGGGAGTAGAAATACTCCTAGTCGCTTCATGCTACAGAAACCGGAGATAAGCGCCGGCCTGATGGGCCTTCTAGGCTCGTAGCAGACTTTACCTTTACCTTATTGGTCCAATATGCTGTCTTCCCTTAGGATTCGCCGCTTTAGAGAGTACCTTCCAATATGCAGCAGTTGATTTCGCAGCCTTTGGCATTCTTATTGGAAATGCCAGTTAAAGCTATTTCACTTGTTCCCTTGTCGTAGATTATGTTCTTGTACCGGTGCATCGCAAGTAGATTGAATCAAACAGTCAACGCTTGTCTTCTCAACATGAAAAAGACCACTAGTAATCTCCGAGAATGTCAAGTCAGGCAAAATTCTCTTACCGAATGTTTCGCTTTCAATGCTTCTTTTTCGAAAAAAACCTCGGTTGTCTTAGCAATCTGTAATCTACTTACCTAATAACAAGGAAGACAGTTCTCACTCAACTGTTCACGGCGTGTGAATTGAAAACTCGGTCATTTTTGACGCTTGACAAAAATATGTCCTGCCTCGAGTCAGAATGGCGGCGCCTCTGAATTTTTACTTCCCCCCTGGATGGGAGGCTAGTCCAACGCAGGGCTATCTCTGTTCACCGGTACCTATTTATACACCTGGGTGGAGAGAGGCACCGTGAGAGTAAACCGCCTTACTCAAGAACACATCACACTGGCCCCGGCCAGGGCACGAACCCACACCACAAGATCCGGAGTCGAGCGCACTAACCCAGAGGCCACCGCTCCTCCCACATGAACTTTGGTATGGCTGGACAAAATTTTGCGAGAACAAAAATTACCCTTCGCATTTGCACAACTCAACCTTATGCAAAATTAACAAAAATTTGCCTAGTGCGTATCCCGTACGGGCTTTATATGTCAAATTCTTTTAGAGCGGTTTCACCTGAAAGTCGAAAGTAATTTGCTTTTGCTTTGGTTTGGCGGTCATTACTTTAAAATCTCTTTGTTTCAACTACCATCTCTTTGAGTTGCTGGTTCTTCAGTAATACTTATATCTCTTCTTTGAACATCGAAACGACCTCCGCTTCTTGCTTTCCTCGATCATGCGAGACCGCGTCTATAAAAGAAGGCCATTATTCTGCCGGGGAAAATATGAATTCTAGAAACAACTTTTCGAACATAAAATCACGGTATCGCTGATGTTGAAGTCGCACCAGCGAAAGGCAAATACCTGGTCTATGTTTTTATCTTTTCACTTTTCCTCCATAAAGCACCTTACAAGATTTCTGTTGAAGTTTATAAGCGGCGCTAAGTACTGCAGTTCTTTCTGTTGTCCTTTAAAATGACGCTTTTTTGGTGGCGAAGAACAAAAGGTAGAATATGGCAAGCTAGGTCACATTATATATCAAAACAAAGCTTGAAGTGCATGGAACTCTGTTGTTTACCGATAAAAACCATTTTCGCACCCAGGCCTTGGCT
Source organism: Montipora capricornis (assembly GCF_036669925.1). Classification (NCBI taxonomy): domain Eukaryota; kingdom Metazoa; phylum Cnidaria; class Anthozoa; order Scleractinia; family Acroporidae; genus Montipora; species Montipora capricornis. The sequence continues at coordinate 129,736 of NW_027180197.1, read as the reverse complement.
AGAAGCAAAGAAATTTGAGCCATTGTGCCCAAAATTCAAAAATGGTGCTTACTCTATGCTGCTTTAAGTTCAAGTTCTCGATTTTATTCGTATTAAAACTGCAAACCGCAAGATCTCGATCTTTTGGTTGTAAACAACACAAGGAAAATAATTATTGATTTAGACACCGAGCACCGGTGGCTCATTTGGTTGAGCACTGGGCTGCCATGCGGAAGGTTGTGAGTTCGACTCCGGCCAGACCAATACTCAGGGTCTTTAAATAACTGAGGAGAGAGTGCTGCCTTTGTGATTACATCCGCAAATGGTTAGACTTTCAAGTCTTCTCGGATAAGGACGATAAGCCGGAGGTTTTCCGTCTCATAAATAACTTCCATGTTCATTAGTTCCCTGTGGGACGTTAAGAGAAGAGTAGGCAATGAAGTTCCTGGTGTTGTGGTGGTCCTCTGTGTGTATATGGGTGGGAAGGTATAGCAGGTCCACATCGACTGAATAGCTGCCAAAACTTCAACCTGCTCAAACAAATAAATAACAAACAAACAAGACAAACGGCATGAGTGAAAAGGCGGGGTAAACACGCTTCGCTTGGAGTCAAAAGTGTAAATATCTTCTTTTTTTTAATTCGAACGAGAAACGAACATTTATCTTCCTTGACTTATGTCGTAATATGCTCACTTCTTCCAAGAAAAGACTATATTAATTCGTGCCGGGAATTTTGTTTAGTAAACGACATCATATAACAAAAGGTAAAACCCAAGGGGGAAGAGATGGCATCAGTGTTCGGTGCCATCAGGCTGTTTGCCTTAATCATTCGATTCCCCTTGTTCCTAATGCCTAGCCTCGATGTCCACTGATTTTGAATATGCTGCGTGCAGAAGCTCATTTTTACAAGCTCGCAAAGTTTTAGTTGATTTAAAATAACTGCGGAAGGAGCAATTACCAAGCCTTTGGACTAGGACTGGGTCAGTTTAAAAATCGGTGAGAAATATTTGTCTGGTACCGGTCATGTGAGATCATAGAGTGAAGGCACACTAAAATGACGATACTATCTGACACAAACCCCTTTTTTAAGTTCCTGTTTTTTAGGGCATTTTAAACGCCACCCTGAACCCGACATTCACATCGATCTCTTGTGAACTGACTTCCAGAATCATGAACCCGCCTGACAGCATCATGGGAATGGTTCAATTGTTGCAAGCAGTATCACCTTTTTTCAAAAAATATTATCATCGCAGCCTTGGCATTCTTTTGGGAACTGGCATTTACAATTGTTCACTTGTTGGAAATTATGTTCTTATTTGCCAAGTACGCATAAACCCTCGAGTCCTCAGCCGTATTTTCCGGTGCATCTAAATATATTTAATAACACAACCAACGCTTGTCTTTCCCGCAAGAAAAAGACCCTCAGTAAACATAGGAAAATGTCAAATCAAGAAAAATTCTCTTACCCAGTAATAAACATGCAAGTGTCGTTTTTCATTGTTTTTCTCAAACAACCTCCGTTATTTTAGTGATCCTAACAAGGATTGAAGGATATCACTCAACTGTTTTGTCTGCATTGATGATTGTGGGATAAATCCTTTCAAAAAAAAAGAAGCTGAAATCACTTTGAAAGTCCTGTACTGCTAAATATGAGCTGAAGAAAGAAGATATTTAATTTTCTTTTGACTCACGGTAAGCTCATGTTCGTAAGAATTATGAATAAAAGGATGAAGGTCTTTGATACCTTTTTTCAGAAAATTAAAAGAAATGCAGTTGCAACGTGCCTTTGATTCTGAGAATTTAGTTCAAGCATGCGACAAGTGAATAAATTCCACATTCGTAAATTTTCCAACGTCATATTCTGCATCGGGAGTAAAGACATCCAGAATTATGCGACTTTGAAGCATGCAAATATTCAAGTTTAATTAGTTTAACAAGTTTAACCCTAACCCTAACAACATTAATATTTAAACTTGTATTTTGTTTCTTGCCAGTTTGCTTGACTTTGATGAGTGACATTTGCACTAGTTTGGATGTTATTTAAGGTGACTCAAACCAGTTACAACACTTGAAAGAAACGTTCGTATTAGAAGGATTGGCACTACAACACTTTATCACTTAACAGTAATGTTATGGTGCCATATCAAACACCAATTATTGCTGAAAAAGATTCGGTCATTTTTGTGACGTAAAATGTTACCGTGGCAACAGGAAGGCCTTGCAAAAACACCCCATATTTTGTCTTTAGCTGCTTATA
>NW_027180197.1:105000-117500 GCF_036669925.1 Montipora capricornis | reverse complement strand
TGAATAATAGAGTGTCTGCTATTTCCAAAACGATGGAATTACCTGCTGATAAATAACCTCGTCTTGGAGAGTAAATTTTTGACTTTGCAGAAACAATGGTGAACCTCTTGAGTTGGGCGATTGTGATCTTTGTGTTGAATTCGCACATTCCTTGTCAAACGTTGAAAGAAATAGAAAACTAACAAAAACAAAAACCCGATAACTCGCCATCATTTGACACAGATGCTTCACAGTCTCGCGAGTAAACACGCCGCGGTAACTTGATCACGGCGTCCGCGAAATTTGATGTCACTTTCGATTTTGCGATTTACTTTTGCAGCCAAAAGTACAATAACAAAATTGAACGTACCAAAAATCTCCCAAAATGTTTTCCGCTGACGATAACTTTTATATATTCGCGGCTCAAAATTAATGTTGTTTTCATGTCGTATATTTTGATGCTGATGTCGAAATATTTTATTCTCGAGCGACCGTCCTGAAAACTTCTTCTGCTCTTCCTAAAAACTGTGTATTATTTACTTTTGCATCAATATTTGTTCTGCATAAAGCAAGCTAACAAAATTTATGAGCGTTAAAATAGAATTTTCTGTCCTATGCTTCTGTTACGAAGTGGCATATTTTTTAAGTTACCCATCCAGATACTTACCCCACCGGACAGGGGATAAACGTCAGTGAACTTTTGTATTACAAAGCTGTCAGATCCTCAGAGTGCACGCTTAAACTTGTGGTGAAAAGAAGTTGTGAGGGAACTTGAAAATGATCAACATGTCAGCCCAGAAGCCAATGTTTCTAACTTGCCCGGAAAAAAATACGCATTGCCCGAAAGCGTGAGGTTTGAAATCGGGATACAATCGCAAACGTTCACCATTTTCGCATCTAATGAAACTGCTATCATTGGAAAAAACAGTTTAATTGAGATCTTGCATACTCAATTCTATCAACATTCTCAATGTAATCTAAAACGTATTAAAAGAAAAAGTTCTTCCTTCCATGGCGTTTTCCGAAAATGTCAATCATCTTGTCCATAGTACTGTTGATGATGACTTGATTTCCATAGGCGTGCTCAATACAGATGATAGCGAGGCTATTAAGTCTATGCTGCCCCATGGTGTTGTCTTCAACCGCTGGAGTCCGCTGAACGAACGTTCCGCTGAGCACGACGTTGCGGGAATGACGGCAAAAATGGACAGCAGTCAAACCGTGACATCAACTCGTATTATGTGATACTTTAATACTGAGATTTACCAATAGAATCAATCGCCGGTATAGAATAAGCAAATTACTTAAAGGAATTTGTGAAGTACACTGTATTTACCTTTCGCCTTGTTGGCCTTGACGGCCGCATGACCTTCAGTAGCCTTCTAAGTTTTGCACTTTTTCTTGAATCTATAAAGTCCACGGACTCCACAAAGAATGGAACGAGCTTCAACGAAGAAACCTTAAACCTGACCTTCATGTGAACTCGTCAAAACGTTTTCTTGCTCTCCGCGAAATTAGGCGCGAGGCGCGAACTGCAGCAGATGACAGCAAAACGATAAACTTCACATTTTACACGATATTATTCAAATTACCAAATCAAGGAAGAAACCACTTTCGGGTAATCTAATCATCTAAAAAGTAACTAACTAGAAACTTTATTTACGAGTTTTTGGAAATCACGCCAACAGCTTAATTTTATAATGTTTTATACAGAGTGTCGTTGCGCGAATCACGAGCGTTTGCCCGAAAAATTACATAATTCCCGTCGCTGAGGGGGCTGCAGCCCACCCTTCCCTCCCCGCCCCTCGGCTCCTACGCCTATGCAAACAACACCTTTCTGCAAACATTTTTTTCCCGCTATTTTTAACCACATTCTGACACAAAAAGGAGGTTCCCTTTTTGCTGCCGTCAATCATTATTTTATTTAATGTTTTACTGCGGGGACCAACGAATAGGAAAAGGAGAAATATAATATACAAAGCGGATCGAAATCCAACAATCGCTGCCCGCGAATGTTACCTTTTGACACCTCTGAACTCATCTTTTTCGTTTTCTGAGACGTACAGTATGATGATTGACGGCAGTGAAAAGCGAAACCGTTGCTTGAATCTCAAATGTCCAGTCCTTGTGTTATTGAAAAGCGCAATATTTTAAATTATTTTTCGAAGAAAATTTCAGAAAGGCTATACCCAATTTATGTTAGACATGTAAGCTCCTAGTAATAGCTTGTTGTTTCTTTATAAAACACTCACCATGTTAATTCCTACGTAGCTACTGGAGCAAATAAAGAGCATACGACAGGCAATACGCAAAGGGAGCAGGCATTTTGCTATTCCGCAGTAGTGGAGTCCTGATCCTCTTTGACGATGTTTATATTTAATTGCTGCAATAAGTTGCTGATGTTAAGAAAAGGATCATTCAGCTATTTACTGATTTATTATTTGATTTTATTGCCAATATGACTACTTTGAAATGCCCTGCTTGGGTTTATTTTTGTGTATGGTCAATCTGAAGATCCAATGTGTTACTTTTGTTTATTTCAATTATTTATTTCAAGTAATATTTGGTGTTCCAATTTGGTGTAGTAAAATGTTTGTTTTAATGGAGCCCCTTATCCTGTCTACAAACAACTACATACTTTTAGTCTAAATTTCAATTTTCTTTTTTTCATTAATAGGTTACAAGTTTATAATTAAGTAAAGTCTATAGGTGAGTGTAGTCCTCAGAAGGACTGTTTGAGATGACAGTGACTGACGTTTTGACAACCTGAGCCGAAGTCATCTTCAGAGTCAAGTGATTTGTATAACGTCAGTAGATACTATAAGAACTCTGGTCGTGGATGTCATTGGTCAACTTATTCGAGATGTTATTGGTTGATGTCAAGGATGACCGAGCACTCAAGAAAAGGAATCTTACCATTATGCTAGATCTCCTTGGTAAACTGAGTGTGGGCGTCTTGGCTGTTGAAGCGTTAGTAGCAATCGTCGAGTTCGTCTTTGTGTTTAGCTGTGAGAGTATCGTCAACGCAGCGTAACTGGAGTGGTTGGTATTGTTCGTTTGTAACTTGTCAGGGCTTGTTCCTCGATGTTTTGCATAACGATTTCGGCAACAACAACGGAAACCGGTGAACCCATAGCTGTTCCGTATAACTGCAGGCCCCCAAGCATGGCCGACAAAAATATAAGGATTTGTATGGGAATCCCGATAAAAAGCTTAGTAAGATAATTATATGAAAAAAATCAAATTAAAAAGCCTAACCTTATTTCCATTGTGAATAGCTTCCTCCTTGTGTGGTTATCTTCCAGATCCGACGGGATTTGTGCCATTTTTAATTTTCTGGGTTGTCAACGGTTATAATAAAATCCCAAGGCCGGAGACAAAATTCTCAGGAGCCATCAATTTGAGTCAAATATTCCTGGATATAATGTTCCCACGGTCAAATTACAACACGCCTTTGATTCTGAGAATTTAGTCCACGAATGTGGCGAGTGAATAAATTTAATTTACGGTTATTAGTTCTAGCAAATGGCCAATGAGATATCTCCATTCAGTACAAAAATTGCATAACAGAAGTGCTTTTCTACCTTCCTTTTTCTTCGCCCGACTAAATTAATGTAGAACTGTATTTAAATAAGTTGCATATCGAAGTAGAAGTAGTTTCAAGTTTGTGCTGACAGAGCAAGTGCTATGCTTTTTGAACAGTTTTTTTGACGCCTGGTGGAAGAAACAAAACGGTAAGATTATTTCAATAGCCTGTTTGAGATGGTATAAGGCTGACGAAAGTAACGATACTGGCTACCCTGCTATAGCGTGTGATCCCCGCCAAAATTAATGTCTTCAATTTCATATTCCTTTCAAATTTGGAACAACTCTAAATTCGAAACAGCTTCAAATTCGGAACACCTAAATTCGGGTCAACTTCAAATTCGGAACATCTAAATTCGGATCAACTTCAAATTCGGAACAACTAAATTCGTAAAATTTCAAAGCCACCTCAGTGCTTCCTGAAGTTTAGAATAAACCGTTTTTAGTATATACTCACTCAGTGATCTTGGTGTTTCAAGCAATCTTATTGGTTCGCTATCTCGGAGTAATTGAGCATTATTCAGAGTTAACTAACCGGAGTGAATAATGCTTGATCCAAACAAAACAAAATGGCCGGCGTGATGAGCAAGACAAAAGAAGTCATTGGTCCACGTTTCTTTCACGACGAAAGGACCACCAATTCTCTCACGCTTTAACGGAGGGGCATACGACGCTTGGTTGTCCTAAAGAAATGCCAGGAGAAGAAGCTGCAGTACCAGATCATGTAAGGCAGACGAAAGTAACGATTCTGACTTTCCAGCTAAGTTATCTAGAACAAGTTCCAACGCCACATTCTGCATCGCGAGTAAATACTTGCAGGATTACAACATTAAGATTTAAACTTATACCTTCCTTTTTGCGAGGCTTGTGTCCTACGCGGAGCACATCACCTGCAATGTTCTCAGACATTTGTTTCCCGTGCTTTGCGAAAGCAAAGTTCCCATTCACCTGCTGCATTTGAGTTACGATTTAATTAAACCAGCGTAAACCAGCGCCAATATCTCGACCCTACGTCTGTAAACATAAGGAAGACAGATACTGATCAGGCAAACCGAGTTTACAAATAATCGCTGGTAAGCTCCATTCACATGGAACCAAAAACTTTAAATACTAGATATCCCTTGCTTTAAAATTCGAGCACCAAACGAACCTTTATATTCCTTGACTAATGTCGTCATATACGCACTTCTTCCAAGAAAGGCCGGAAGGACTAGTTTCTAAGAATATCAAAAGATGTCTCCAAGACTAACATATTACGTCCTCTCTTTCCTGCCTGATGATTAATTCACGCCAGGAATTTTGTTTAGTAAACGACATGAAATACGAAAAGGTAAAACTTTGCAAAGGAGAAATGGCAAGATAAGAAACATGTTATCTTCGAAATGGTCGGTGATATCAGGCGGTTTGCTAAATCACTCGATTCCCTTTGTTCCTAAGACCTAAGCTCTATATCACCTGATTTTGAATAAACTGCATAGAGAAATTCAAGCTGATTTAGCTTTAGTTCGTTTAAAATTCCCGCGGCCGGAGCAATTGACAATCCTTTGGACAAGGACTAGGTCAGTTTACTGAGGTACAAATCCTTGAGGAATATTTGTCTGGTTATGTCAGATCACAAAATAAAGCCTGGCACAGTAAAATGTCCATACTCTTTGACACGAATCCATTTGTTTCGTTCATGTTTTTTCGGGAATTTACAACGCCACCGACACAACATCGCTTGTAATAACTTAAATGTTAGGAACCGGCTTGACAGCATATTGCAAATAGATTGAATTAAACAGTCAACGCTTGTCTTTCCCCGGCATGAAAAGGACCCCTTGTTATCTCAGAAAATGTCAAGTAAAGCAAAATTCTCTTACCAAATCCGCTTTCAATCTTCCTTTTTCGCAAACAACCTCAGTTGTCTTAGTAATCTGTAATCTACTTAATAAAAAGGAAGACAGTTCTCACTCAACCGTTTCGTCTGGATGTTTCTTGGATAACATTCTTTCAAAAAGCTAGCTGAAATCAGTTTCAAAGTCCTGTACCCCTAAACATGAGCTGAAAAACCGAGATTTTAATTTTCCTGTGACTTGTAAGCTCATGTTCGTACGAATTGCAAATAAAACGACAAAGGTCTTTTGTGCATTTTCTCCGAAAATTAAAAGAAATGAACTTACAACGTCCCTTTCTTTTCTAAGAATTTAGTCCACCAATGTGGCGAGTGAATAGTTGAACAAATGGCCAATGAGATGTCTCGATTCAGTACAACAATTGCATAACAAAAGTCCTTTTCTACTTCCCTTTTGCTTCGACCGACTCAATATAGAACTGTATTTAAATACACTGAATTCATATGGAAGAAGTAGTAGTTTCACGTTTGTGCGGACGGAGCCACTGTTAGGCTTTCCGAATAGTTTTTTGACGCGGACTGGTGGAAGGAACAAAACGGTAAGATTATTTCAATAGCCTATTTGAGATGGTGTAAAGCAGATTATAAGGCAGACGACAGTAACGATACTGGCTACCCAGCTGCGTTCTACAGTTTATGTTTTCTAGAAATTTCCAACGCCACATTCAGATCTGCATCGCGAGTAAACACTTGCAAATTACGTGTTCACGTTCACGACAACATTAAGATTGAACTAATACATTCTTTTTTGTCAGTATTGACTTTTAAAACTCTTTTTCGTACCGAGCCGATTTTCCGCGAAAATTTTCTTCGAGCCTGTTCACTTAAAGGGAAAGTACAGGCCAGAAAAAGTTTCTCTGAATTGAAAGTTCTTCACCTGTATTGGCATACTTGACCACTCATTTGGGCTTAATGTGTTTAAGTAGCCAACAATAACGCTTCAAAAATAGGCATTTTTAAATTGAAATCCGCCATCTTTGTTTTTGTTATACAAACGAGGCTATGATGTAGCAATAGTCAAGGATTTCTCCGGATGCCTAGATGTAATTCATGTAAACAAGGAAAACAGGCGAGGAGAGCAATATTACTTCTGTTACTTAATAACAAGGAAGACAGTTCTCACTCAACCGTTTCGTCTGAATGTTTCTTGGATAACATTCTTTCAAAAAGGTAGCTGAAATCAAAGTCCTGTACCCCTAAACATGAGCTGATATAAGAAGATTTTAATTTTCCTGTGACATGTAAGCTCGTGTTCGTACGAAGTACGAATAAAAGGACAAAAGTCTTTTATACATTTTCTCAGAAAATTTAAAGAAATGAAATTACTCCCTTTATTTCTAAGAATTTGGTCAACGAATAGTTGAACAAATGGCCAATTAGATGTCTCGATTCAGTACAAAAATTGCATAACAAAAGTGCTTCGACCGACTCAATATAGAATTGTTATTAAATACATTGCATGCATGCATATAGTAGAAGTTAGGCTTTTGGAACAGTTTTTTTTTACGCGGACTGGTGAAAGGAACAAAACGATAAGATTATTTCAATAGCCTATTTGAGATGGTGTAAAGCAGATTATAAGGCAGACGACAGTAACGATACTGATTACCCAGCTGCGTTCTACCGTTTATGTTTTCTAGAAATTTCCAACGCCACATTCAGATCTGCATCGCGAGTAAAAACTTGCAGATTATGTGTTCAAGTTCACGATAACATTGAGATTTAACTAGTACATTCCTTTTTGCCAGCTGCAGTCTTGACTTTTAAAACTCCTTCCAGTACCGAGTCGATTTTCCGCGAAATATTTCTTCGAATCTGTTCACTTAAAGGGAAAGTACGGCATAAAAATAGCCAACAATAGCGCTTCAAAAATGGGCAATTTTAAATTGAAATCCGCCATCTTTGTTTGTGTATGCAAACGAGGCTATGACTTAGCAATAGTCAAGGATTTCTCCGGATGACTAAATGTACTTCATTTATACAATGAAAACAGGCGAGGAGAGCGATACTTTGTACAATTGAATCTTAATCCAGAGGGTAAATTTTATTGATATTGGCTCCACCATCAGAACAGATTTACCTCGTAGTCATTAAACAGGGTTTTACGTGAGTCATATGCAGGAATTTTATAAAGCGAAAGAGAGCTTGTAGTGCTATCACGCGCTCATTGCTGTGAACTGAACGCCTGGAAATCAAGTTTAAACTCTTTTCCCTAGACCCCCCCCCCCCCCCCCAAAAAAATAAAAATAAAAAAAGATGTCTGCACGCTTTATTCCCCGTAGGATTCGACGGACGCCGCCATTTCCGACGATCGCTGTGAAATTTTGCCCCAGTTTCCCAGGAAATCTCGGCTTCACAGCTTTTATGACCCTTACATAACTTGTATTCTACTTCATGCAATTCAAGCGGTGTATTTACGACTATTTCAATACAGATGTATAAATAATGGATGAATGTATGGAATGTATTTAAGTGTCATTGCATGAAACGCCGTAAAACCTATACATTCAGTTTATAAAAATGATTTTGGCCGCTGCTCATGATATAATAGTGAGTTCATCGACGATGTTTGACCTGTGCCTCGTGCCATGTATATGTAGGGCCCTGGTTCTCCTTGGTGTTGTCTATTAAACCATGTTTACATACGTAACTTCAGAAGCATAATTTTCCGGCCGGGGGTGGGGGAATTTGATCACCTGAAATAGACCTATGATGAGGCATTTGAACAGCTTTTTGGCCCGGGGAGGGGTTCATATGAAACAAAAATAATTTTCCGAAAATTCAAATGCCTAGGGGGTTTCCCAGGGATGGGGGGGGGGGGGGGTGGATGTTGAAGCTTCAAATTTTTTTTTGGGCTGGTACATAACATAACGTGTGTGACACGTTTTTTTTTGCTTTTTTTTTGTTAATTTGCGCAATATAAGTGAATAAATTATTAAATTATGTTTTCATTATTTTTTCACAAAATGCTCCCGAATCGTCAAGTATCATCTCGGAAGGCATGAACATCATTCTGAAAGCTTATTCTACGCAAAAAGTAGGTTCTGGAGGAAATTGTGAGAGTGGAAATGAAGTTTACGGACGAAGGTAAAGACAAGCTAAGCGCGCGGCCAGATGGAATAAATAATACGCAGTGGCTATTCATCGTACGGGACCCGTACATCAACCTGTTCATACGGCAGTCTTCTTAGAATGATTATTATTGTCATAAAGACCATCCGGATATGTTCGCTAGGCTTAAAAGAAGCTCTCTATGTATTTTTTTCCGTGATTTAAACTAAAATTGCCGTTGTTTTTCTTTCTCGTGTGTGGTCGCCATTATTGTCTTGCCGGAAAGTGATTTATAGTTACTGGGTTGCCATAGGCAATTCAGGTAGAAAATCCGTTTGTTTGTTAGCTTTCTTTTTTTTTTTTCCTGTGTCATGAAAAGTCTTGCCTGTCACTCCGCTGCTAAGAGCTGTCTTTGTGCATATAGTCTTCTCTACGTATTTGTTAGGTTTGAGGGGGCTAGGGTAATGCGTAGATTTCTCTGGTGCACAGAGGAGAACATTTAATTATTAACCTGCAATGGCGTCGAAAGTCAGTGTAACGCGAATGGCGTTTTAGTGGATCTTTAAACAAAATATACCCTTATGGAGCTCAAGAATGGAACGTCAAATGGATAAACAAGACAGGGGGTGAAAAATAAATATATGGCGACGAGTAATGGACTTCGACAACAATTTTTCGCCCGTCGAGCCGAAATCAAAGTGAGCTGTATTTCTAATACTTTGCCAAATGTGCTGTCATTTACAACACTGAAAACAACTGAAAAATTCTCTGGTAACTCAGTATGGGTTCAACAAAGACAGAAAAGGAATCGAACACCTTAAGTGGATCTGTGTTCTCTGTTGTCTGGCTATGTGTTATTTGCACTCAACCCTGCACAGTCCTCCGGTAACAATTGGAAATTTCATGAATTCTTGTTAACCAACAATGGCGTCGAAAGTCATTGTAACGCGAATGGCGTCTCAGTGGGTCCTTAAACAAAATATACCCTCATGGAGCTCAAGAATGGAACGTCAATTGGATGAACAAGACAGGCGGTAAAAAATAAATATCTGGAATCTTTAAAGCGGCGAGTAATGGTCTTCGACAACAATTTCATTTTTTGCCGCTGGATATCAAGTGAGCTTTGTTTCCAATATTTTACTAACTTGGTATTATATACAACACTGAAATCAAATGGCAAAATTTGTTATGGATTTAACAAACATTTAAGGAATCGAACGTCTTGAATGCATCACAGTGTTTACTGAAGTCGCATCTTAAGTTATATGGCAAGTTACATTTATTTTGTTCTCAACTCTGCAAAGGTAAAAAAAAAAATGGAATTGTGACAGTACAAAATTATTTGAATGAAGGCTTGTTGTCTCTTTTGTGCTTTATTATTTACGGTCAAGGTTCTTTCAAAAACGTTTTGATGTGAACTGTCAGAAATGTATTTAATTGCTTTGTGACAGGGATTGTGTGTGTGTTGCTGGCACGCACCCAATTGAAACAGGAATGGTTTTTGCCTCTAATAGAAAATGTGTTGTTTCTTTCAATAAATTTTTCGCTGGAAACGACATTTGTGAATTTAGCATGTTGTGTAATTTTCGAGCTTAACAAATTTGCATACGTGTGTTGAAATGTGATACAGGAGGATTTTTGTGGTAGTGCACTGTAAGCAGCGCATAAGTGACCAAAATAAACAGGTCTGTTGGAAGCGTGCTTGAGTTTCAACAAAATGAGCCCCAAAACGATGGAATTACCTGGTGATAAATAACCTCGTCTCGGAGAGTAAAAGTTTGACTTTGCAGAAACAATGGTCAACCTAAAGAGTTCGGCGATTGTGATCTTTGTGTTGAATTCGCACATTTCTTGTCAAACTTTGTAATGCTTGAAAGAAAAAGAGAACTAACAAAAACAAAACCCGGTATCTTGCCATCATTTGACACAGATGCTTCACTGTTTCGCGAGTAAAAACGCCGCAGTAAGTTGATCACGGCGCCCGCTGAATTCGATGCCACTTTCGATTTTGCGATTTACTTGTGCAGCTGAAAGTACAATGACAAATTTGAACGTAGCAAAAATCTCGCAAAATGTTTCTAGCTCATGGTAACTTTTCATATTCGCGGTTCAAAATTAATGATGTATTTATGTCTTAAATTTTGTCGTTGGTGGCAAAATATTTTATTCTCAATCGACCGTCCTGAAAACTTCCTTCTACTCTTCCTAAAAACTGTGTATCAATATTTATTACTCATGCGCAGCGAAGTGCATGAGGTATAAAATGCCCTCCATTTCTTGTTGTTTTTGGTGTTACGTTAGTGCATGTAAATTTATACATTAACACACATGACTGTGACTTTGCGTGGAGTGGGGGGTAGGGGGTAGGGGATTATTAAAAAAATTTAATAGCTGCTGAAAAATGTATTGTTGTGTCAGAAAAATTAATAGAAAGACTTCAAAAGAAGTATTAGAGTCTTCAAATGCATATATGCTTGAAATATTAGTCCATTTTGCATGAAAAAATAAACCTTCCGTGTTTGAAGAAATCAACCATCTCTCCCATGTTTCAAGCCCATAAGGGCCACAATTCCACCTCACGAGAATCCCAAGGAGAAAATGTTTTGGCGAGCGAAGCGTGATTTTTTGGATGCGAATCTATTCTTATGATGTGTCATTTTCTCTTGGATGTGCATGGTCGCGCCCGAATCATCGCATCTTGACTGCACCTGTCCATCCGTTCAAACTTTGTAATTGTAATGGCGGTCGTACGGATCGAGCTGTTAGAATAAATCTTTTTCGATTGTGGAGCCAAAGGTAAGCTGTTGACATTAATTAAAGACAATTTTGTTTTTCTAGTTTGTTCTACAAATAAGCACTTTGCACTAGAGCGGGGATCGACATAAAGGACAGGCAAACTGATCTCCATCAACAAGCCGGTCATCTCCTAGTGATCTTTGAGAACCTTAGAGCAGCTTTGAGAATTACTTTGAGCGAATATGAGAATACCTGAGAAAAACTGATCCGACTTTTAGCAATCTGAGCTGTTCTTAGAACTACTGTTATTGTCAGTATGGGCATGCGACGAAGTCAAAACGGGGAATTGTTTCAACAATACGGACTAGTCGTTTGCATGCATTCTGTTTATTTGCTTGTTTCACTTAGAGGCCATTTATTTGGCACTATTCAAAAGTTTGATTCACATTTATGAAATGTGGCTTACACAGCTCTATTTGTATCGCTTTTACATTCCTGAGTTAATTCGACTTGCAAATGAAGTACAAATAAACCTAGGTCCAGGAATTGTTGATCCAACTAAAACTATTGCCGCACCATGCAGTCACGATAATGTTGAATTATTTGGTACGGCAAATGCAGGCACACAACGTGCGGCAATGTCTCTGTCAGCACTTGTTTATAATTTTTATAATTTCAGAAATCCAGTAACCTCTTCAGCTGACTTGGTTCAAATTATGAACATTGGGAATAATATGTATTCAGCTTTGTCACAATCATGCCAACAGGGACTGTTATGGTTAACTTAAGCTACATTAACTATCAGTTGACATACAGTGATAGTTATAGCGGTTTGTTAAATAGTGCACTTCCTCTAATTGCAGAATTTCCTTATGTATATGGATAATTATCATGCATATATTTTAACAGTTGACCTTTACACAGTAGCAATATACTGTCTGCCTAGTGGGAGGTGTAAAATTCTTGGCAGAGATTTATTAGGTATGGGACCCATTTGTAACATGTTTTTTAATTGAAATAGATTCATTAATTAACGAATTTGGTACAACATTTTAAAAATATATGTGCACAAACATGTGTTACTTGTGAGATTAAAATGTGTTAACATTATTTATTAAAGCAACATTGGAAGCACAGGGCCACCCAACGACCAATTTGTTGTAAAATGTATTATTATACCCCAGTTAATGAAAATAAATGTTATTAGGGCATTTTCAGGTGTTTTTCAGTGTTGCTAGGAAAACATTACCTGTTC
>NW_027180197.1:95000-100000 GCF_036669925.1 Montipora capricornis | reverse complement strand
ACATCCATGTTAATAATGTAAACGACTCTGATGCTTGTGAATTTTTGGATTTGCTGGCGTCGCTTGGCCTGAAACAACATGTGATTGGTCCTACCCATGACAGTGGCCACACCCTGGACTTGGTGATCACCAGGCAATATGATTAGGTTATTAAGTCTGCCCCGTTGATTGATCGGTTTATCTCTGACCATACTGCAGTACTGTGTCAACTTGATTCAGTGAAACCCTGTACAGCTGCTAAGGAAATCAGCTACAGGCAGCTAAAATCTATTGACATGGATGCACTCAGAGCTGATTTAATGGCGTCTGAATTATGCACCAGTGTTTTCACGGATTTGGATATGATGGTCTCCTACTACAACTCCACACTGTCGTCGTTACTTGATAAATATGCCCCTCTGAGAACTAAGTCTGTTGCTAACAGAAAGCGCGTGCCTTGGTTTAACCACAAAGCTAAGGATGCTGTTAAGGCTAGGCGGAGAGCTGAGAGGAAATGGCGCTATTCTAAATCTTCACAGGATCTAAGTGTTTTCAAAAAGAAGAAAAACCATGCAATAAACTTAATGAACCAAGCTCGCTGTGATTATTACACCAATCATATCCAGCAAAACAGTTCTGATCAGAGAAAACTGTTTAATGTTACAAAGTCCCTATTGTGTGACACCAACACTGCATCGTTTCCTAGTGTTGACAATGTCCGGCTTGCCAATGATTTTGGAAATTTCTTTGCACAGAAGATTGAGAATATAAACGCGTCTTTAGCTAATTCATCTACATCATCTATAACATCTCTACCTGCTACTGACATTACATGCCTGAAAGAACGGTTTACCGGTTTCAAGGCTCTCTCTCAAGAACAAGTGCGCTTGTTGATTAGTAAAGCAGCGGGCAAATCTTGTCAACTCGACCCCATTCCCACTCCCATCGTTCTCAAGTTGCTGGATGTTCTATTGCCAGATATCACTAAACTGATTAACCTCTTTTTTGACACCGGTCGATTCGCTGAGGCCTGGAAAGAGGCGCTTGTGTTACCATCTCTCAAGAAGCCTGGTTTGGACTCTGCGTTCAAAAATTTCCGTCCAGTCAGTAACCTCTCTTATATTTCTAAATTGTCGGAGAGGGCTGGGTTTGAGCAGTTTATGGAGCATCTGACTGCCAACGATTTACATTCTCAGCTTCAATCGGCGTATAAACAGCAACACAGCACCGAGACGGCCTTACTTAAAGTTAAGAATGATATTTTGATGTCTATGGACGAGCAACATGTCACCTTGCTCGTATTATTAGATTTAAGTGCAGCTTTTGATACTATACATCATGAGAAGCTGATTGATCGTCTTCAGTCTGATTTGAGAATAACTGACAATGCGCTTGCCTGGTTTAAATCGTATCTTTCTGACCGGTTCCAGCAGGTCTCTGTAAATGGCAGTCTCTCACATCAGTTTCCCTTAAAACAAGGTGTTCCTCAAGGATCATGTTTGGGTTCCTTGCTTTTCACTATCTACACACGCAAACTGTTCCAGATCGTTGAAAGCCACCTCCCACAAGTTCACTGCTATGCTGATGATACACAGTTGTATGTATGATTCAGCCCTAGTCGATCTGCGGATGCTGATTTTGCCATCAAGTCCATGACTTGACTGTATCCGTGACATTAGGAGTTGGATGATTTCAGATAAAACAGAATTTTTAATTATAGGTACTAGGCAGCAGCTGGCCAAGGTTAACATCAGTTGCATTAGGGTTGGGTCTACTGATGTTTGTCCTGTAACAGTAGCTAGAAACCTAGGCTCTTGGTTTGATGAGCAGCTCACTATGTCAACTCATATTAGCAAGTTATGCGGTGTTGCCTTTTACCATCTGCATAATATCAAACGCATTCGCAAGTATTTATCTCGAGAATCAACGGAAATGCTAGTCCATGCATTTATTACATCTCGTGTTGATTATTGTAACAGTCTTTTGTATGGGCTGCCCAACTACCAGCTTAACAAATTGCAGAGAGTTTTGAGTGCCTCAGCCAGGCTAATTTGAAATGCCCCTACGTTTTGCCACATCTCACCCCTTCTTCGTGGTCTGCATTTGCTTCCTGTTAAAGCCCGGATACAATTTAAGATACTGCTTATTACATTCAAAGCAATTCACGGCTTTGCTCATAAATATCTATGTGATTTAATAACATTTAAATCATCCTTATATAACCTTAGATCTTCAGGTAGTATTTTACTTTCTATGCCAATTGTTCGATCGAAGACGTTAGGTGATAGAGCTTTTATGCTAGCAGCGCCAAGGCTTTAGAACTCTCTTCCAAAAAAACTTTGTGAGATTACTAATGTGAACAGTTTTAAGGTTCATATTAAGACTTATCTTTTTAGGACTTTATAGTGGTGAGCAATTTTATATTCAATTCTTACTTGTATGCATATATATTCTTCTTCTTTTTTTTTTGTTTTAGTTTTTACATGCATTATCTTTTGTTAAATTCTTGTAAAGTAATGCAGTTGTAATGCACGGCTGATCATTCTCATGTTAAGCTGCGCACAATAAGTTCACAAATTATTATTATTATTATTATTATTATGATTATTATTTTTATTATTATTGTTATAATAGCAAACCTTTTTTAGGGCATCGCAAGAGCTACAACTCGTTCAAAAAGAAACCATGGGCCTTAAACCAGAAGACGGAGGACACCAAGTGAGTCTAACTTCAACATTACAAACAGTTATTCACGATGTAAGTAAATTTGAAACCCTATTACCAGTTATTATTACTGGCTTAGAGCAAAATGTTAAATGCTTTAAAGCAGGTAACGTTACCAGTTTCCTTTCTAAATGGATAACTATTACATCTGATAGAGAAATTCTAGATATGATAACCGGCACAACTATTGACTTTAGATACCTGCCAGTCCATTACGGGCCACCGGCCATTCGAGAGTTCTCAGATACTGAGTCTGAAATAATTTACACTGAGATCGAAAAGCTTTTAAACAAAGGTGTGATTGTCAGAACTGTCCGGGAAACTGAAGATTTTATTTCCCCCATTTTTCTGAGAGAAAAGAAAGATGGATCACACCGTATGATTTTAAACCTTAAAGCAGTAAACAAGAGCATTGTTTATCACCATTTCAAAATGGATACTCTTGGTTCAGTAATTAGACTAATACGTCCAAATTGTTTCATGGCCACCATCGACCTCAAAGATGCCTTCTATTCTGTGCCTGTATCAGAGAAACATCAAAGATATCTCAAGTTTCACTGGAAAGGAAACTTCTACAAGTTCACTTGCTTCCCTAATGGGTTATGTTTCTGCCCTAGGAAATTCACAAAGCTCATAAAGCCAGTACACTCTTGTCTTAGGTTACAAGGCCACATCTTGGCAGCTTATATTGATGACAATTACATTCAGGGTGATACTTATACCGAATGTCTAACTACTGTGCTTGAAACATTAAAACTGTTTGTTGACCTGGGATTTTGTCCTCACCCTGAAAAATCATGTCTGATACCATCCCAAGAAGTTAATTTTCTGGGAGTTACGCTAAATTCCATCACAATGACTGTCAGACTGACCATGGAGAAAAAACAAAAAATTAAGAATGCATGCACAGCACTGCAGGAGAGGTCAAAATACATTATACGAGAGGTTGCAAGTGTCATAGGACTACTGGTCTCAAGTTTCCCTGCTGTTATGTATGGGCCATTGTATTACAGAAAACTAGAACAAGAGAAATCTCATGCTATCAAAGACAATAATGGCAACTATGAGGCCTTTATGTCACTCTCCACAGATGCCAAAACAGAACTACAATGGTGGATCGAAAATATTGAAAACTCATTCAACGTTATAAATCATGACCCCCCATCACTAACAATTAGCACTGATGCATCAAAAATTGGATGGGGAGGTGTTTTCAAAGATCTGACTTGTGGGGGCCACTGGACACCCCAAGAAGCTGAAGAGCATATCAACTACCTAGAATTAATGGCTGCCTTCTTTTCACTCCAAGCTTTTGTGACAAAACTAAATAATAAACATGTCAGACTGAAAATTGATAATACAACAGCAATGGCAGCAATAAATAACATGGGCACTAATCACTCTGTACAATGCAACAAAGTGGCTTTAGATATCTGGTGCTGGTGCATGGCTAGAAACATCTGGATATCTGCAGAACACATACCAGGGAAAAGTAATGTAGCAGCTGATAGACAGTCAAGGGAAATAAACACCAATACTGAGTGGATGCTGAACCCCACTCTCTTAAATAAAGCCCTTGATAAGCTGCAAGCTCGCCCAGATGTTGACATGTTTGCGTCGAGACTCAATAAACAATTCCAAAGATATATTTCCTTCCGACCTGACCCTGGAGCATACTTAGTAGATGCTTTTTCAGCTCAGTGGAATGAACTAAATGGTTATTATTTTCCCCCTTCAGTGTGATTCCAAAGGTTCTTCAAAAACTGGAACAAGACAAAGCCACGGGGATAGTGGTGATCCCCAGATGGCCAACTCAGGTGTGGTACTCAATGGCTATGAGAATGCTGATAAGCTGCCCAGTCCTTCTGCAGCACAATGCCAGACTACTTTTGTTACCCAGCCACCCACAAAAAGTACATCCATTACACAAGAAACTGGACCTTTTCATCTGCTACTTATCCGGGAACAGTTGCATGCAAGCGGCCTTTCACAAGCAGCTTCAGATATCATCCTGTGTACCTGGAGAAACGGGACAAAAAAGCAGTACCGAACGTATCTTTCGAAGTGGGGAAATTACTGCAGCTCAAAAGGGATCAGTCCAGTTTCAGCTACTGTAGCTCAAGCAATAAGTCAAGTCAGGTGTTGGCTATAGTGGAGTTAATACAGCAAGATCAGCTATTTCAACAATACTTGTCATTAGTGACTCTGCTGCCTTTGGTACGCACCCATTAGTAAAGCGATTTCTAAAGGGTGTTTTTGAACAGAAACCCTCATTATCATGTTATAAAACCATCTGG
>NW_027180197.1:75000-90000 GCF_036669925.1 Montipora capricornis | reverse complement strand
CCCAATTTTCTTTTTGGATTCCAAGAGCGCTTGCTAAGTTCTGCACAGTTTTAATCCCCGCAAAAATATACCTGCCTTAATAAGCACCACCCATAGGAGAACCGAGTATCTCTAGATGCACAGAACGTATGCGCAATAACAAGGCACTGTCCTTAACTGAATAACAAGACGTTTTACACAGGTAGCCCCAGAACAGAATGAGAGACCAACACACAGGGAACAACGTCCCTTACTCTTCTCGAACAGAGTGTGAGTTATTTAACGTCCCACGAAAGTCACATGAGACGGGGCGTACGCTTTATGTTCCTTAGCGCTTATCCGAGAGGACTAGAAAGTCTAACCGTCATTTGCAGATGTCATAACAAAGGCAGCGCTCTCTCCTAAGTTATTCATTACAGACCCAGAGTGTTGGTGCGGCCGGTGTTTTGATCTCTCGATTTCCTGCAGAATAATCTGATAGTCCAATGCTCAATCAACTGAGTCAGTCTAGGAGCAGTTACAGTTTAATTTCAGAGTAAGAATAGAGCCAACTGGTCAGCGGTCGATGTGGTTGATTGAGGAGAAACTATTGATAGTTTACAATCTCTTGTAGTTTACCGTCAGCTGAAGTGCTCATCACGTCCTGCACACAACTTCAATCACTACAAGTGCCAAGCTACTCGGGGTCATAATTAATAACAGTTTGACATGGAACGATTACTTTGAGGAGTTAGTTAAGAAAGCTCGTAGGAAGCTATATTTCCTAGTTCAGTTAATAAAAGCGGGTATACCCGCTAGAGATCTATAGCTACAATAGTAGCACTCTACTACTGCACATGCATACATGCACGCTGGACTACTACGCATGTCCCGCGTTTCCTTATTCTCTGTCAAAGTATTTACAAGCAGCCCCAGAAAGGGTGGTAAGTCTTGTGGCGAGGCACTTGGTAGTGCAGGAATTACGGTTTCCGTTCTTGATCACCAGGATGCAATCACGAAACAGTTTTTTTGAGTCTAATAAATGTAAGAAAGAGAATAACAAGCTTCATAATCTGCTGCCGAATATATGCAGCCAACCATACGATTTAAGAAGACGTAAGAAATTCGCAGTTCCATTTGCTAGAATTAAGAGATTCGCAGAGTCCTTTATCATCAAAAGCTTAACCCTGGTTTAAAATCATATTAAAATTAAAATTCTTTAATATTTTATATTCAAAAACATTTAGGTATAACCTAGGAATTTTTCAGAATTAATTCAACTTTAAATTTGACGGAATTATAGTTATTATTGTTCTGTAAGGGTTATGCAATTCAATTGAAATACCGAGTTGCCCTTAGGTCACGCGAAGTTAAAGTCAAAAATCTCACTCCATTTTACTTAAAACTTGAAACGGAAAGCCGACGTTTAACATTTAACGGCACTGAAGCCGACGTTTGCCGTTTAACGTAAAGGTGATGCTAAATCTCTCTAATGTCGGTCATTTTACGTCGTCGCGAGGACGATCGAGAACGGGGAAAAAAAAAAACCACCAAAATTTCAAACGCACGTGCACGACGTGGATAGCCATATTTTCTTCTCTTTAAATGTGTTGTTCTCGTCGACCTCGCTGATGATGGAACGTCGTCGTTAGATGTGAATTCGCGATCTTGTAATCGCTTCGCGACTATTCTAAGCAATTTAATGTGACAAAGGTGTAGCAAACGCTCAAGAAAGAAACTGGTATGCCCAGGACTCAATTAAAGCGCTGACGTTTTCCCTAAAACTTCAAATTAGGTCATTTTATGTTATATTAGGGAGTTAAAGAAACCACGACGGCTACGGCGAAGAAAACTTCACTTCAAAATATAAGTTTGAGCTATTCTAAGTACTTTATGATTATTCCATCTTGTTTATATTATTCAATATGAGCGACGTGTCCTATAACTGGATTGGTAAGGACGGATTTGAAGTAAAGAGTGAGACTGAAAGATTCACTGTAGTTTGTCCACGTTGTCGTCAAAACCTAAAATTGGTCATTTCACGTAGTAGTTTTGACGAGTACGAAGGAGAATTGTTAAAAAATGCGTGCCGCACGTGCAGCACGATTATTTTGGTTCTTTTAACCAATAATATTACTGCTTTTTGGCGTTGTCGTTGCCATAACCGTCGTCGTTTCTTAACTCCCTATTTTTTTGCTGACGACGGCAAAGAAATGGACAAAAGTGAAAAGCATGCACGTGTAGAGCGTGCAGTGCTATAGTTTTTGCTCACTAAATATGCAAATTTGTGACGTTCTCGTTTCCATCACCATTGTCTTTAGGAACCTTAAGATCTACGACGGCGACGGTCGACAAAACCGTCGTCACCTCAAAACATAAGTTGGCTCTATCATAAGTCTCTCGCTATTATTCGGTCTCGTTCACGTCCTACAATATGGGCAAGGTATCCTAAAAATAAATTGGAACGAGCGCTTTCAGAGTGAAAAGAGAGAATGAAAGATTCTCTGTTGCATGCTTACTTTGTCTTTAAAACCTCCAATTTGGTAATTTCACGTCGTGGTTATGCAGAGGACGACAAACATACTTGGTAAAATTCGTGCTGCACGTGTAGCCCGATTATTTATGCTCTTTTAACCAATGATATTATTGTTTTGTGGTGTTGTCGTAGTCATCTCTGTGGTCGCTTCTTAAACTCCCTGTTGCTAATGCTCCTTAGTGACTGAGGAAGTTAAATTAAGAAACGACGACGGCTGCAGCTACGACAATGCCACAAAACGATAATATCATATCGGTTAAGAGAGGAAACATAATCATGCTGAAGGTGCGGTACGCATTTCTGCTCATTTTTTTGCGTTACTTTGAGCAAAGTTCATATAGATGGACTGGTTGTAAAACTCATAAAGCGAGAACAGTGACATCGCGCGCTTCACGTCAACTAGACCATAGGTGACCATGCACAATCTTTTGGCCTCGTTTTGAATGAATTAATCGAAACTTTTGATTGGCTGCATTTTGGACAAAAGGGTGTGGCTTGCGCATGGTCAGGGCCAAAACAGCAAACAAAAACAAACATCAAAGAAACTTGTCCAGTTTCATAACCATCTCCATATATTTGAGCTCTTCAAATTTGATGTTTTTACGACAACGTAATCATACAAATGTGAACGTTTCGTTCTCCATTTTTACTCCGAAACCGCTCCTAGCCAATTTAGTTTTAGGATACTTCGATCACATTGTGCGACGAGAACAAGATGGAAGAATAATGACAAAAGCCTGAGACTTACGATGGAGCAAATTATATTTTTTGAGGTGACGTTTTTTTCGCCGCCGGTTGCTGTCGTGGATCTTAAAGTGGGGCTCATCCTCGGTGTAAAAACCTGTGAAACTCACAGATGACGTAACATAAAGGAAAACAAAAGAGCAAAAAAACATCAAACAATAACCTAACCCCACCACGAGCTAATAAAACAAAGAAAGAGTTTCACAGGCTTTTACACCGAGGTAAACCCTAAAGTGGGGACCTTAAGATGTACGACAAAACATTTCAGGTCTTTGTTATTTAGGCAGAGTACCGTATATATGTGTGTTACAATGCGTGTCGCACGTGCAGCAAGATTGTTTTTCCTCTTCAGTTATCCAATGATATTATGGAGTTTTAGCAACGACTTCGGCTACGGCAACGACAACGCCACAAAGCAAGAATATCATAGGTTAAGGATTGAAAAATACTCACGTGCAGCACGCATTTCAATGCCGCAATTCACAAAATAACAACGTGAAATCACCCAATTTCACAACGTGAGCATACAACAGAAAATCGTTCACTTTTTATCTTCACTTTAGAACCTTTCCTATAAATCCAGTTACACGATAATTCGCCCCTTTTGTTGAAGGTGAACAAGATAGAATAATCGCGAAATACTTCACGTAGCGCTAAGTTATATTTTGAAGTGAAGTTGCCATTGCCGTTGTCCTTGTTTTGTGTTGTCGTTGCGGCTGCCGCGCCGTTTCTTAAACTCCTAACGAAACTTTTACTAATGGGGAAACTACAACGCCAGTAAGCAAGAATATGGTTGGTTGAGGGGGGTGGCACTTAATTTCGGAAAGACCATGTTTGCTAAGGAAGCTTTTTAGTCAAAGAGCCCTACAAAAAGGTTGCATGGATGGTTCTATGAAGTATCTTTTTCAATGGGCAAGTCTTACACCACTTCAATTAGAAGGCACATGCCCAATTAGTCTCAGTTCTCTGCGGTGCGTTTCAGTGAAAAACATGCAAAAACTCTCAGGAAACAGAAGGAAGACGCGGTCCTATCATTTTGCGCAAACTGTAACCATGAAATTTCTATTTGGACAAAAACTGGAACTGATATTTTGAAATGTGTATCAAAGGTGGGCGTTATGACACCATATTTTTTTTGATAAATAGATATATTTTAAATCCATGCTACAGAATTTGTTGGAATGTTCTCACACTGTTGTGTTAAAATTTGCGAAAAACATAGTTAACTTGCTGAGTTTTATAGGCACTTTCGAAAAATGATTATTTGAAGGGGTCCATAGCAACAGTTTGGTAGTTAAGAGCCACCCCCCTTAAAAAGAAAAAGAAATAATCGTGTGGCACGTATTTTGAAAATTTCTTTATGGTCTTCTGCAAAACAACGTGTTGAAAGAACCACATTTAAGGTTGTGACGACTACGAGAGCGTATAACATTGAATCGGTCATTTTTTAATCTTTACTTGAAAACCGCTCGTACCAACCCAGTTATACGATAATACTTCACCCATATTGTAAAACGTGGACAAAATGGAATAATCGCTGACTTTTTAAGATAGCGTCAAGTTGCATTTTGAAGTGAGTCAGATGTTTTCGTTCCCGTCTAGTCTTCGTGGTTTCTTTTCAAAGCTCTCAGATACTGGATGCAGGCATGCAGAAACGAAACTGGTGCGACAGGTGTTTGAGTTTGTATTCTCACCTGCTCGTTGTTTGGCAGGGGACAGCAAAGAAACTAAGTAAAATGGAAAACCCGTTTGACTCCAATGATATAAATTTTATTCTCCTCGCTACTTTTATAGATTTCTTCGTTGGCAGTTCATGAGAATTTGGTGGTTTATCAGGGTGGTACCCTTGAGCTGACAATAATCTTCATTCTCAGTACTTTTTTAGCTGACAGTGCGTTGAAATTTAGACGTGAATTTACATGCTGATCTCTCAGTCTTTCAGGTATGATTCATGATGGTCCGTACAATCCATGAGAAAATTTCTAAGACGATGATCCGACTCGAACTCTCTTCGAATTGGCGGTTAAAATTTGCGACTTTCAGGGACATGAAATGCCACAGGGCCTCGTCTGTGGATGTGAATCTTCTCTATATCAACTGATTTTCAATAAAGAAATTATTAGAAAAAGAAAGGCCGATCGGGTGACGTTGACTCACAGACAAACTCGTGTCTTTCAACAACTCGTCAGTGGCTCAAATGGTTGCCGTTTAAGTTCACATTGTGGAACTTGTGTGGCTCCCTAAAGGCGACGTTTTTTCGGAGAAATGGTGAAATGTGTTAGGCGCTGCGATAAAGTGTATCAATTTTCTCGTGTTCAGTCGAGTTAAAATATTAGTGGTACAAATAAAACGAATCAAAGTGATGATTACAGAAAGAAAAAAAAAACCTGCCGACCCAGCTATTGAAATCTCTCTTATTGTTTCTTTCAGTCTCAGTCTTGGTATCAAGTCGTTTGCGTTCTCCTCCATTGAAGGTAATTGCTCACAGTCAGTCAACGAGGAGCGGCATTTAAAACAGGTGAGAGAAAACAGGGTTCATTTGATAGACTAACAAGGAAGACCATGTGTTTCCCTAAAAAGATGCAGGACAAATGTGTCAAACATGGAACGTTTTCTCAAGGTGCCGTGCAACGCAAATTGAAGTTATTAATTAAGGTGGTTAAGCACCCAGGACACAGACAAGCAATTAAACCAATCAGAACGCGATGCAGGTATGTGAGGCCGGCGCTAAGGAGACGCGGCAAAACGCGTGTCAGATCCTGATTGTTCAGCAAGCTGGCAAGACATTTTCGTCTACCAATCACTGAGCGTAGCCGAACAAAAACCTGTCAAGGCGAAATGTCTCTCAAAAATTGAAAGAGGAACTTTAGTCTGTGGTTTATAAGCTTCCAACGCTATAGTCTGCGCGCAGGCTCTCTCTTCTCGGTCTACTCCAGTCCCCATATTTCTCGTTCGCCCCGCCAAGACAGAGAAAAACGCCAAAACTGAGATGTATCTCGGTGTAAATAGTGGGTAATTGTCATACTTGTTTCTTGAGCAAAAAGCAACTTGCACCATCTGCTTTCTAGTGAAACTTAAGTTTCCATTGTTTCCACAGCATCTTTTAATAAATAATCCCAAAAGTACAATGCTCAGATCAGATAAACAAAACACAAAGAAAGAGTGGAGTACAATGCCCAGCAGAACGTAAACAAGATTTGTGACCTCAAAGACTTTCTTGCTCATTTTAAGCTTATTCTTGATCGTTTATTTTATTATTTTGCCCACCGAGTGGCCGGCACGACTTTTCCGGTAATGAGAATATCTGCTCTATAAAGGAAAATTTAGTTAGAAAACGGTAATTTTCGGCGGAAATTGTTTTTTTCTTACCAAGAAAGCTATCGAGGAAGCACTAAAACGAAAAATGTGAAACTAGAATGAAAAAATTTTCAACCAGAAGATCATGTGATTCCTCCGACTGATAAGCTTGCCAGGATCTCCTTTTTGTCCCAAGAACCTTGATTGCGCTGACGTTTGTCGCTCTAGAATGAAACGCCTAAGGCGTACACTACTTTCTTCGCTCATGTTAAAAGATTGTTAAAGAGCAAGGTATCGGAATGTATTATTCGAGTCTTGTAGCGAACCGATCCAGGGAGCTTTTGTTTCCCCGCAATTAACCTGCAGGGGCTCACTTGTTGAAACTCGAGTTCCGAAGCTTTTCGTGCGTATTTCGGCTGCTATTAAATCACTATGTCTTGAAAAGGAAGACGTCTTAGGGCATGAAACTCTGGGTGCTTTTTTCCTGGTCTAAGGAACATGTAACGGATAAGCTTTTCCAAGTAAGCACGTGAGGGAGAGGTTCTTGAGAGGGAATTTTCGAAGCCACCATGTAAATGATTTCCATTTACCAAGGGATGCGATAAACAAAAAAGACAAGTGTTCGTCGCAGATATCTGAACAATTTAAGCAACTGCCTCTTTTTGACACCTGAAAAATTAAGGTGGCTCCAACGGGATCCGAACCCATGACCCTCTACGATGCTGGTAGAGTGCTCAACCAACTGATGACTGAGGCCACTAAGTTGAAAGCCAAATGAATTTTTTAGGTTTTTATAGAAATACAATTGCTTAAATTGTAGAGATAAGTGTGAGGATCACTTAACCCTCTACGGTGCCGGTACAGTGCTCTGCCAACTGATGACTGAAGCCATTCATTTGAATTTTTCAGCTGTCTATAGCGAGACAATTGCTTAAATTGTCCAGATAAGTGTGAGGATCACTTCTCTCTTTCGTCTTTAACCCGCACTTCAAATATGCATTCATTTCAGAGACGATAAGATACTTGGAGACTAAGAGGTAGATAGTAGGGTAAGGGTGTCTACTATAAGAGACAATTACTTAAATTGTACAGATAAGTGTGAGGATCACTTCTCTCTTTCGTCTTTAACCCACACATCAAATATCCATTCATTTTAGATGCGATAAAGATACTTGGAGACTAAGGGGTAGATAGTGGGGTAAGGGTGTAGATAGTGGGGTAAGGGGTGTCTACGATAAGAGACTTGTACTCGGGAGCCCAGGGGTAGATAGTGGGGTAAGAACTCAGTCTTTGACTCCCAGGTGTAATGAGCATGTAAATTCTTCTTATAATCTTAATAAAATGTCTGTCAAAGAGGTTATTGAGAAAGAAGAGAATTATTAGCTTAAGAGATGTGATTTGACACCAAATTGTCATGACTACTCAACAAAGAAAGCTATGGTACTAGTTAGGCGAATGAACGTTTCTATCTTAAAGTAAATAAGAAATCCTCCTAGCCCTAACAACATGACGGTGGGGATGAAGGTTTTGTTTCCTTACGGAGAATGACGGTATGAGCCTTGAACTCGGGTTAAAAGATGTTTTTATGGTAACCCTCAGGTAAGAGCATATCAGGACTCTCTTAAAGTCGCTGCTCCCGATAAGTAGAATAAACAGATGAAACTCTCTTGTTAAATTGATTTAATTCGTAAACAAAGCACTATATTTACACAAAGCAAAGTAATCGAGAAACTTCCTTGATAAGTCCTTTGAAAAAATTGCATAAAAAGGATACCAATGTTTGTTTCGCCTTGAAAACGCAGGAATATATAGATATCGCTTATGCACACCATTTAAGCGAACACCTTGATAAATTACTTTATAAGGATGTTGTCAGATTTGTTGAACCTGAATGTGAAAAGCTGCAGCAATCTTTGCACCTTCATGGACCTAACATTAATGTACATATTGCATCAATTAAAGCACTGAATAGGCCTTTATTAAGCTTGAAAGAGAGGCTTAGAGGACAAAGACAAAGGAAAGTGAATGATATGTAAATATTTTTCACATTCATTCCATAGTGTTTTTATTTTTTATTTGTCCTCACTGCCTCAATATCAAGCTGAATATTTGATATTTGGAAAATGGCCTATTGAAACTAGCATTTGCCTGAAATAGTTGCCACTAAAATTCATTTGTTATTAACAAGTAAGCCGCAACATTCTTTGATATCATTACAGTAACTATGTACAGACAGTCTTAGACTACCTTTACACTAGGGGAAAAGTTTCCATTCTAATCTCTCGGGGTTTATAATGCATTTACATGGTAATGTAGCATTCACATTTAAATAATATGAAAATACTTGGAAAAAAAACGTTTTATTCTCAAAGGATCTCAATTGGGCTAAACAATGAGTTTGCCAATTTGGTCTATTTTATAAAAGCGAAAAAAATGTGGTGCAAAGAAACTGGCACTTTTAGCATTTGACCGGCTTGAGTTCTTTGTGAAATTGAAGTAGATTAAAAAAGGCAACTGACGGAAGTCATAAAAAGTCATTGGATTGCGCGCCTGCTGTCTATCATCTTTGCCGACATCTTGAGTAGCACATCTTCCTTTCTATTTTATGTAAAATGCCTTAAAAGCCGTATTATGACCAAAAAATCAATTCTCCTTTTTCTTTGGATTTCAAAACTACGTTAAGTTAACACTATGTGACTCAAGTCTTAAGCTTTGATTTCAAAATTTGAAATGAGATTTTCCTATTAAATAGTCTGCGATTACTAACTTTAAAATCTTGAGAGAGCTGGATCGAGGAGAAAATGACGTCAAAGACTCAAGTCACAGTGCGTGTGTACGCGGCTGACTGATATGCAGCAGGGGAGTTTCGTGCTTTCAGACTTTTAAACTCGTGTTTTGCCTATATAATAAACTACATTTACGTGCTGAAACGTTTAACTAGTGAGTAAATGACGTCACTTACTCCTAGATCCAACCCTCTAATGTCCAATCGGTCAGTTTTCAACGTGAGTAATGGCAGACCGCAAAATCCAAACAAACACACTTTCCAAATCCGAAGAAAAAAGGACTCGCCTGTGATTTTTTTATCAGAGTACACACTTTAACTGAAACATATCTCAAGGGACAAACTGGGTGTCTTTCTATGTATGTAAGCCCTTAATTTCTCGTGACGGACTAGCAAAGAAAGTGACCTTTAACCTTTCAGTGCATGCTTACCAACAAACAAGGGGTGAGGATTCAACAACAACACCGTGAACTCTAAAAGACAATATGGACCTTAAGCATGGACCACGACAAAGGCTACGAGAACGCCATAAATTTGCATATTTAGCGAGCAAAAACAATAGCTTTTGCACGCCCTGCACGTGCGTTTTACATTTTGATACATTTCTTTGCCGTTCTGGTCTTGACTACGACGTGAAATGTTCAAATTTGAGGTCATGTGGAGAACGAGAGCACATGACTATGAATTTTCAATTTTCTCTCTGAACATCCACACTGTTCTCATCAACTTTATTCTTGGATTATGTATTTACACTTTCCAAGCCGAACGACTTGGAGTAATCGCAAAATCATTACAGCAACGAGAAATAATAGGGAATTTAAGAAACGCTGACGACTACGACATCGCCACAAAACAGTAATATTATTGGTTAAAAGAGCATAAATAATCGTGCTGCACATGCAGCACGGATTTTAGCAAGGATCTTAGCGGTCCTCTGCATAACGACGACGTGAAATCACCAAATTTGAGGTTTTGACGACAACTTAAGCATTCAACAGAATCCTTAATTCTCTATTTTATCTCTGAAACCGCTCGGACCAATTCATGTTTAGGATACTTCGCCCACATTGTAGGATAATCGCGAAAGACTTATGACAGAGCAATGTTACATTTTGAAGTGACGTTTTCGTCGACCGTCGCCGTCGTATATCTTAAATTCCATAATATTTTTAGTCAACCTTCTCGTAGCCGTTGTCGTCGTCCTTGCTTAAGGTCCCTAATATTGTGAGTCATGATCCTGTTGGCGTCGATGTAAACACTAAACCTTTAGAATGAAGATCACGCATATCAGAGAAGTTTGATGCGAGAGTCTAAACTAAGGCGAGGAGCACCAATGGAGTTGCCAGACAAATTCAAAGTAGTAAGGGAGGTGTTTACTGCGAGGGCCTGGGAAAGTGAAGTAGCACCCTCAGCACCAATGGAGTTGTCAGACAAATTCAAAGTAGTAAGGGAGGTGTTTACTGCGAGGGCCTGGGAAAGTGAAGTAGCACCCTCATCACCAATGGAGTTGTAAGACAAATCCAAAGTAGTAACGTAGGTGTTTACTGCGAGGGCCTGGGAAAGTGAAGTAGCACCCTCATCACCAATGGAGTTGTAAGACAAATCCAAAGTAGTAAGGGAGGTGTTTACTGCGAGGACCTGGGAAAGTGAAGTAGCACCGTCATCACCAATGAAGTTGAGAGACAAATCCAAAGTAGTAAGCGAGGTGTTTACTGCGAGGGCCTGGGAAAGTGATGTAGCACCCTCAGCACCAATGGAGGTATGAGACAAATCCAAAGTAGTAAGGGAGGTGTTTACTAAGAGGGCCTGGGAAAGTGAAGTAGCACCCTCAGCACCAATGAAGTTGCGAGACAAATTCAAAGTAGTAAGGGAGGTGTTTACTGCGAGGGCCTGGGAAAGTGAAGTAGCACCCTCAGCACCAATGGAGTTGTGAAACAAATTCAAAGTAGTAAGGGAGGTGTTTACTGCGAGGGCCTGGGAAAGTGAAGTAGCACCCTCAGCACCAATGGAGTTGTGAGACAAATCCAAAGTAGTAAGGGAGGTGTTTACTGCGAGGGCCTGGGAAAGTGAAGTAGCACCCTTAGCACCAATGGAGTTGTGAGACAAATTCAAAGTAGTAAGGGAGGTGTTTACTGCGAGGGCCTGGGAAAGTGAAGTAGCACCCTCATCACCAATGGTGTTGTGAGACAAATTCAAAGTAGTAAGGGAGGTGTTTACTGCGAGGGCCTGGGAAAGTGAAGTAGCACCCTCGTCACCAATGAAGCTGAAAGACAAATCCAAAGTAGTAAGGGAGGTATTTACTGTTAGAACCTGGGAAAGGGCAGGAATGCGACGAGTACGCCATGTGAATTCAACTGTAATTTCAGTCAAATCAAGACTCTTACCAAAGGCATAAGCTAACTTAGTATGTAGGTTTTCCGAGCAAGTTTTGCATTCCTCTATGACGTCCAAAGCCAACCCCAGGTACAAATTCGGGTCAGCCGGAGATCTGGGGTCTGCCATACTTGCAAGTGAGGCAACATTATTTACAATTGACACTGCCGTTTCTTCGGATTGTGAGGCTATGATTCCACTCATCAAAATGAAAACTTGATTTAATTGACCAAAGAATCTTTCGTCGGTCAGAATTGATTTCTTTTCAATTGCTCCATCGATGATGGAAAACGCAAGATACAGGGCCGAAAAGAACTCTTGAAAACTCTTGTGAAAGAAGCTATAACGGAAACAAGGAGTTCTCTTGCTACAGCCAGCCTGGATCGAGAGAAAGCCAAATTTAATGAACAGACTTTCCTTGAAATTCCCTTCGACGTCTTCGAAATGCAGCTCTCCTTTACAAAGAGATTCCAGCGCTATTCTCCCTAAGGTCATCAGTTCCTTCTTGTAAACTGAAAGAAGGTCTTTACCACTACTTGGTAAAAGGTACTTCTTTTCGTATCGTCTCAAAACGAAGAGAACAATCTCTAAGTACAGCTGTGTTCTGTTGTTGGGTAGAACGCCGCCAAAATCTTCGAAAAGCACACAGAGAAGAAGTGTATTTAAAGGGTTTTTTGTTAGTTCTTGTAAATTCCCTTCAATACGCTGATGCCACAGCACTTTTATCAGCTTCTCTGCCATTTGTCCTGCGTGTCGAAAATACTTCCTTATAAAACACTTGGCATCACTGCTCGTAAATCCCACAATCTCCAAGAGTGTGTCCGAGTAAGGTCTTACTTTATTTCCTGCTTCGTGACGTGAAGAAAGAACAATGTGACAACCAGGAAGTAGCTTTCTTTGAATAAGACTAAGATAGACATCCAATTTTTGAGGGTCTGCCTCGTCTAACCCATCGAGCACTACCAGGACATTAGATGGGTTTTCTTGCACAAACCGGAAAAGCGTTTCTTTCAACCCTGGGTCAGTTTCTTCCGGCAGAATTTGAGTGTTAATAGCCTCCCAGATACTTGATTCAATTTCACGACATCTGAGGAGCAGGAGCACCTCTACTCTTGGGAAAGACTCGTCCCATACGCGGTCTTCTTTAGTTGCCCAATCATATGCCAACTTTTGACAGTAGGTCGTCTTTCCCATGCCGGGTTCACCCTCAATCAGGACAATCCGTGGGTGCTGGCAATCTTCGTGTGATGTAAAAATACCTGTCATGTTGGTGATTTCTTTCGTCAGCGTTCCGCGTGTCTTTTCTTTTGCGACTATCCTAAGTCTGGTGAAAATGTCCTCTAATTGGAAGCTGAACCCTTCACACCAAGGAACTGGCAATACCACCCCTTCACGCTTTTCGTAAATGTGTCTTATCCATTCTATGATATGACTTTGACATGAAGAACTAGCTGCAAAACAAACAAACATCAAGTAAATAGGATCATTTTAGTGGTTGATTGACTCAGAGTTATTCGCTTCTTCTAGTCTTTGTAGCTTTTTATTTTTTTATCACTGAGAGACGTTTTCCAATATTAAAGCGAAAATCCATCCTTTGCCTCTGGTATACTATTCTTGGCTTACCGATTTCCTAGCTGATCCAAGTCTTCAGATTAACTAAGCTCATTGTTCACACGGATAAATTGAGCGAGACAACTTTCATAAAGAAATTACAAGAATGTAATGAGGCAAATATATTTGCTGAAAAGCTGGCGAGTCAGCGTTCGAGTGACAAATGACTGTCATATGCTAAATTTGATCTTTGTGACTAAATTTAGAGGTTCCACTGGTTTGCAAGCCCTCTTGATTACCCTCTGGTTTGCAAGCCCTTTGATTTTCCTATCACGGTACTGCCGCTTAAAAAAGTCATTTGTGGCACACAAACAAGCAGAGTTCTAAATGTACATGTTGTCCTATCTACATAAGCAAACGTTCGTTTTCACCAAAAAAAAAAAAACCCACACAACGATTTCTGTCGGCGTGGAGTCTCAGGCATGCGTAAAACAGTGCTTAGTGGAAGGAACTAAAACGAAAACGAGTTGACATAAAACTAATACAATATTATAGTTATTATAGTTTCCTCTTGGGACCATTGTAAGTCCTAAGAGAAAATAAAAAAATGCTTATGCAAACTTTTTGAGGGAAAAACAAAAAGTATTATGGTATTTTTGATACTGGCTAATTATAGAAATGATAATATATTTAAATTGAAATGGAGTGACGATTATAATAAAGTATAAGAAAACAGTCCTTTGGTTAAAAATCGTTTTTCCATAACTCGATGGAGACACAGAACTAGCACGAGCTGTGACGTAGTGATGGCGCGAGCAAAGAGAATTTACATAAACAATTCTACAATCAAAGTAATTTTTGTAAAAAACTGGTTTTTTATCTATACGTATTTCTCTGTTATTCCAAATAATATTTTCCCAATCTTTTTCTGAGGCGAACGTTTCGCGGAATTCTGACCACCATGACAAAAGTTCATGGTAAAATTGGGAAGAAATTATATAATCTTTGATATCATAATTACAAGTCATGAAGAACAAACCACCGAAGGGTTGTAATTTGTGTCCCAGATATCTCTTCCATATTCCATCATAATTATTAAAAATCCTTTCTAGCCATGCTAATCTTAAAGACTTCACCATGCACTCTAGATCAATCATTTTTAGACCACCCTCCGAATATTCATTTATTGTTGACACTCGAGTTACCTTATCTGTGCCGTTCCATAGAATTTGAATATCATTTGATTCAATTGTTTAACCACTTCCTTAGGTGTGGGTAACACAGAGCATATGAAAACAAACTTTGGAATAAAAAATGATTTGATTATTGTAATTTTACCATATATAGATAAATTCCTCGACGACCAAATGTTTATACGTTTTTTAATGCTATCCAATCTTTCAATAACGTTTTTTTCCTTAAGCAGGTGTTGATCATAAGTAAAGTGAACTCCCAATGCTTTAACAGGTTCATCAGACCATTTGATGCCAAATGGCTTTTCATTGTTGTTTTTGGATGATTTTTGTATAATTAATTTTAAGACCAGAGATGCTTTCAAAACTGTTTAGTAGGTCAAACAATATTTTTGCAGAATTAGTATCAGAAAGAACAGCCATGGTATCATCAGCGTATTGTAATAGTTTTGTTTCTTCTTTCCCAATACTAATTCCTTTTATACCTGGGTTCTGTCGAATGGCAATTGCTAGCGTTTCCACTGCTACGATAAAAAGGTAGGGAGAGAGAGGGTCTCCTTGGC